>NW_009912245.1:0-16737 GCF_000696875.1 Nestor notabilis
CTTTAATAAAGATTTGCTTTATTTCTAAAGACTACTGTTTTAGCCACATTCTTGTTATTTTTACCTTGACCTTTATTCGGAGTTGGCAGAAGCTCAGAGCATAATTTGAATTTTCAGGACTCTGCCTCACTACCTTCTTTATTCCCCAAAGCAAGCAAAACCAGCCAAGTCTGCTGACTGAGTGTAGGAGGTACACGGGCTATTGTTTTCCTCAAAAGGAGCTTTGGAAAATAGCCTACTGCCCTCTCAGCTGCAGCTTCTTCTTCTTCTTCTTAGCACCTCAGTTATGCGGTCTTGTGGCAGAAATTGCTACGGTGGCTCTGTGATCATACCTAGCTTGTGGAAATAGCAGAGGAGACGCAGGATATTGTTGTGGTTTAACCCCAGACGGCATCTTAGTACTGTGCATCCACTTGCTCTCTAAGAACCTCTGCGTTGAGATAAGAACAGTTTAATAATGAAAATAAAGTTCAACCAAGCCAAGTGCAAGGTCCTACACCTAGGTTAGGGCAATCCCAGGCACAGCTATAGGTTGAGCAGAAAAGAGATTCAGAGCAGCCCTGCAGAGAAGGACTTGGAGGCTCTGGTTGAGGAGAAGCTTAACATGAGCCAGCAGCACGCGCTTGCAGCCCAGAAAGCCAACCGTATCCTGGCCTGCATCAAAAGAAGCATGACCAGTAGGCCAAAGGAGGTGATCCTGCCTCTCTACTCTGCTCTAATGGGACCTTACTTGGAGTACCGTGTATGTTTCTAGCATCCTCAACATAAAAACAACATGGAGCTGTTGGAGCAAGTCCAGCAGAGGGCCATAAGGATGATAAGAGGGGGCTAGAGCACCTCTCATATGAAGACAGGCTGAGAAAGTTGGGACTGTTCAGCCGGGAGAAGAGAAGGCTGCGTGGAGACCTCATAGCAGCCTTCCAGTATCTGAAGGGGGCCTATAAGGATGCTGGGGAGGGACTCTTCATTAGGGACTGTAGTGATAGGACAAGGAGTAATGGGTTCAAACTTAAACAGGGGAAGTTTAGTTTAGATATAAGGAAGAAGCTCTTTACTATGAGGGTGGTGAGGCACTGGAACTGGTTGCCCAAGGAAGTTGTGAATGCTCCATCCCTGGCAGTGTTCAAGGCCAGGTTGGACAGAGACTTGGATGCCATGGTTTAGTGTGTGGTGTCCCTGCCCATGGCAGGGGATTTGGAACTTGATGATCTTAAGGTCCTTTCCAGCCCTAACTATTCCATGATTCTATGTTGAGCTTCTCATCAACCAACACCCTCAATTCCTCCTCAGGGCTGCTCCCAGTCCAGTCTTTGCCCAGCCTCTATTTGTGCTTGGGATTGCTGTGACCCAGGTGCAGGACCTTGCACTTGGCCTTGTTGAAGCTCTTGAGCTTTGCACATATATTTCTGACCTTGGGTGAAAAAACCTCAAATAGCAGAAACAATTTCCAATATTCAGAAAAAAAAATTATATATCTAAAATATCTCTCTTGGTGATGTGTATTTTTTCGTGCAAGACTTTAAGAAGGATAAAAATTTAAACACCCACAAATATTCAGGAGAACCATGAATTGACAGTGTTATTATTTGTATTTACCTCACGTGTAAGAGCTCAATTTCTGAATCAAAATTCCACTGTGGTTTATAGACAACAACATCCCTTCATCTATTGGCCTATTTTTAGTTGGTTTTTTTTCTTATCACAAAGGAAAATGGTCTCTTCAATTTTCTAGAAAGGCCTTGCCATCTTGAAAGGATCTATACATACAGAAACAGTCCAACATACCACCCTGTGTGAATCCCATGTATTTGCAATGTTGGTAAAATATACCTCCTTGACTTCTGGAAAATGATCATGGCTCTGCTGTGCTGGCTGCATGGCCAAGGATCCACTGTGTTCCAGCTTCCTTAAAAAGTCTAGAAGATTTGTATTTACTTAGACAGGATATAGTCAGTAAATCATAGAATCATAAAACTGTTTAGGTTGGAAAAGACTTTCAATGTCATCAAGTCCAACCATCAACCCAGCACTACCAATTTCACCACTAAACCATGTCCCCAGGTGCAACATCTACACTTCTTTTAAATACCTCCAAGGTTGGTGACTCTCCTTACACCTCCCCCCCCCACTTAACTTCTCTGAAAATAAAAAACTCTATCATCTTGTGTTCACTATGCCCAAGATGACCTACAGCCATCATATCACCCACCTCTCAGATATTTTGCAAGGTAATTGTTGATACAGTAGATTTTGGAGCTAATTTTGAGAATAGACTCTGACAGTATGACTGAACAAGAAACCTATTCTGTAAAGCTCAGACTACGTAGGACCTAACTACAGTATTGAATTCTGTGTTGTATAGAACCTCTGAGCTGGATTTATTAGAGCTATTTCAAGTAACAGAAGCAGTTCATGTGTTAAGCATGGAGTTCAGAAGACTAATGTTCATTTTCTTCTCCATGGGTCTGTTAAACTTCCACAAGCACTGGTTATGTACTGAAATATAAAAATAGACAATTAATTCACACTGAGATAATGCTTGCAAAAGCCAGGGGCAGGATGTAGGACGGATATGCATAAAGCACTGTAAAATTTTCTTGGGAAGGCAGTTTTCCTCATTCAGAATCCTGAGTTAACTATTAAAATTCATTTGCTTAATTTCTGTATTTTACAAAGAATTTTCATATGGTCATAAAGCATTTGAGTTTATAAGATATTTATTTCTCCATATTGCACTATTTTTATCCATGACAGAACTAACCTGATTTATACTGGGTTATGAAAAAAGTCTGTAGGGATAACCATAAATATCATAGGGTTAGGATGCTCATCTGTTATCATACTGGAATTTACTGTAACATGGTGAAGAATACAATTAATTCAAAAACCTTTGACTGCTTTCTGTGCACTAGACGCTTGAGTCTATTAAACCTACATAAGTATTGGTCATTTATTAGGAATGAATTTCATAATTGTACAAAGTCATTTTTTTTATAAATAGTGGAAAGTACCACACCAGATTAACGACTGAAGAATTGTCTGCCAAATCTCTTATTTAATTAAAACTTTGTCCTTTTCACTCTAAAAATGAGAAGAAAACTATCAGAAACTACTCAAAATCTGTCTTCATGTTTTGCAAAAATAGCTGGGCTTTACTAATTTGAAACAATGATAAAATTTTTCTGCTTTCTGTGTGCGGTATTTTTAAAAGTAGATTATCTTGTGCAATAGAATTTAAGACTCGAACTCCATCACAGAAAAAATATCCATTTAATGATAAATAGAAGGCCCATAAGTTATTACATTGCATTAAAATAATTCATTATTTCACACTTATTTAGGCCCTATCCAGTCAAGGGTTTCAGTATTCTAGCAGCTGTGCGTAGACATCTGAAAATGCAACACTTCCCAAAAATTTAGGCTCTAAATACGTGTAAAATTGTGGAGGTAAGATTATCCCCATTCTGCAGACAGCTATTGCACATGTAGGGTCTCAAAGGAGAGTTTTAAAACATTTAAAACTGTATCTGCCTTCCAGACTGACAGATTGATAGGAAGATCATCTGGGTGTTGCTGTACACAGAGTGACAAAGAACAAGACCTTCTTTTGGAATATACAGATTTCAGAGAAATGAGCCTGATATTATGAAAGTTTTCAGGTTTCTTAACAATTTTCCCAGGTCAACAGAGTACAACTAAGGAACTTAGTCTGCATTAAAGACAGCTGTTTCTTTATGGGAGTTAAAAAAATCATGTAGTTCCTTACTCACCCATAGTTAAACTTTATATTTTTTGAAAGAGCTGGAGGCTCGATCTCCCTTCAGTATGAAAAGGTCTTTTTTAACAACCTAGCCCCTTCTCAGAAGAGTTCCAGGCAGCGCCTCCCTCAGGTGTAGGCAGCTGCCATGCCTGAACAATGTTCCATCTGCTACACCTTGAAGCATAATGATATACAAGAGAACCTTTATCTTTCCTAATAAGGTTTATTAAGCTGTTAGCTTGGTGACTTCAGTCTCTGGTTTGAGAGGGACAGCCTATGCTGTTGAAGCATGTTTCTTGTCTCAAAGTCAGTGGCACTCTTGACATCTTAATCATCTACTCATCCTCTACTCACTGCTGACCTTTGACTAGTATCTTCAAGGCTTTCTTATGCCCTTTTATCATCAAATCCCAAATCTTTAGTTTGATTCATTATAAATGTTTGCAACCTAACAGGTGTCAAACCAGAAGCATTTCTAATGACCTTTTGGTATTCATTCCATCAGGGAATTTACATCTGCCATCTGTATTTGCCTCCTTACATTTCCTTTGATTTAATTTCAAGCATTCAGATATATCATTCTGATATATCAGGGAACATCCTACAGGTAAACTGAGACACTTCATTACACAAAATTCATAAACTCCTCTTTTTCTTACAGCTATACTTGTTGTTGTGATTGTCCTATTTCATTAGAGCACCTTTCACTCCTCCACCTCTCTTCCCATTTTCAGAAAATCATACAGTCACTGGAAGGTCCCCTAATGCAGTTCAGACCAGGTTACTTAGGGCTTTGTTCAGTCAGGGCTCGAAAACCTCCAAAGGTGGAAACAGCACAGACTCTATACAATCTGTTCCATTGTTTGCCTGTCCCATTTTCATGCACCACGTCTCTGGAAAAATCCCAAAGCTGCTGTTTGCGGGATGCACAGAATAAATAACAGATGAGCTGTGGAAGAATTTAAGGGCAAAATTAATCACCATACAAATCCCACATATTTACATATGAAAATACACCGGGAAGTTGTTAAGGATGACTACAGACAAAAACAGTCTCTGCTTCAATGTCTTCCTTTTCTGCCCTTCCCAGAGACCTACCTTTTTACAACAGAACACATTCTAGGGATGAATCAGCAGTCCCTATTTTCAAGTGGAATGAGAAGTCACGGGAAATGGCCTCAGATGGGAGAGGGTCACAGTGCAACAGACTGAAACTACAACACTCTAGAGAAATGTGTTCACGTCCACACATCTACACATGCTCATGTTGTCACCTGCTTCTGAAATATGCTGTACGTAACAACTTACACACACTCTGATCTACATAAAGTCAAGGAAAGTCTTTTGTGGAACACACCCCCACTCTTTTGAAATACATTATGCAGCACTTTTAAAAGATTCTGTGACTAAGTCAACCTTTAATTACTGCTTCCTGTCATCTTCACTGTTTGCATTTTACCTGACATTACTCCTCTGTGCAGTATACTTTTAGAGCAAGCAGTATTAATAGAGAGTGGATAAATGGTTTTGAAAAATTGATAAAGGCTGAGTAAGCTTCCTATGCCTGTTTGCTCATTCATACATTGGATAATGAATTGGCACCAATTCAATGTGTAGTTGCATGAATTTCACACAAGATGCAACAAAACTGGCATGCTGTACCAGAGATATTTAATTATACAGTATCTCTATGTTAGTGAAGTCTTCAGTGGTATAACACTGATATGTAATTCAGTAGCTTTCCATCCGTGATAAGCTGCTTGTATGACTAGTATTTGACATAAACATTACAGTACTTAGTATCACAGATATAGAAGCGTTAATGTAATATTTTATTAATACTAAAATACGTTTATATAAAGAAGTTCATAACCAAATAATGATTTAACATCAGTTGATAATCATTCTTAGAAGAATTTGAGTATTAATACTTGTACAAATTCTAAATTTGTCTCCTTAATGATTTAAAATTACACAATCTTTAAGTTGCAGTGGGAAAAAAATAGCGGGAAGTTAAAAAATATACAAGCATACATACATGAATTTTATTTTTTAAAATATATATTCAATATAATAGTATAATATAATACATTTATCAGTCTGGTTCCTTTACAGTGATAGAAACTGTGCTTTTAAGTATTCTATAATTTCCAAGGAGTATGAGTGACAAAAGCTGTTCCTGACAAGAATGATTTAATATCTAGAGGTGGATTGAGCTCAATTTGAAATAGGGAAGTCATCATCATCTCTTCTTTAGGTTTGTGGCAGAATTTTTGTAATACAGGCTTTTATCAGCAAAGTGGTACGTGATTTAATGTATGTAGAGTACAGTAAATATCACTCTGATTTCTGGGTTAGAATGTACACTATATTTGCACTGTAAGATTAATAGACGCAGTCTGGATTTTGAAAACAAGGTATACAAGGAATAACTGTTTTCTGAAAATTTCACATTAACTATATATTTACCTCTGTAATAAATATTTGTAATAAAAAATTGCAGTTTTGAAAAGTGTAAAACTGAGCCTAAAATTTTATTGGAGAACTGTTTTGACTTGTCTGCTAAGAATGTTAATAGCTACATTAAAAACATATCACACTTAGAAATACTGAAAAATACTATAGAGCTTGGACTACATGATCTGAAACAGTGTAATAAATTAATACCAATTGATGATACCTTGTCTAGGGCAGCTGTAAGCAATCTTACTCCACTGCATACCTGATATTTTCTAAAGTAAAAATATGTATAAACCTTTACTGAAAACATAAACAAAAATATGTATGTGTGCATTTTCATATACTAGACAAAACAACTTTGTTCATCACAAAAGTTTGTTTTCAAAAGAATATAGGTTTTCTTTCCCCAACCAAAAAGAAATCTTTGTTCAGGCTCACCGTTCACATGGCACCTACGTTCAGAAGAGCACATAAGCTCTTGTCTAGGTTCATATACATTTAGGAAACTTTTTAAAAGGGCTAGAAAGATCTCTTGAATGGTAGCCTTCATGGTTTTGCATCTCACTCTCCCGTTGGCAAATTCATTCTTGAGTCACACTCTTTTACTTTCTCATATTTTGATTGATTGTTAAGTTTTTTATGCACTGAGACATAATAGGACAAATGGGCTCATGCTGAGCAGTTAAAAAAAGCAGACTGAAGTTATCAGAGAAAGCTTCCTAATAAAGAGATTTTAACTGCCAAATCATTTCCCAAGGGAAGTGATAGAAGTCTGGTACTAAAGCTATCGGAAACTAGCCATGGCAAAGTCCTGGCACACATAATTTAAGGAATACTCCTGCACTGGCTTCCAAGGGATCACTGGATTTTATATTAAGCAATGACACTCTGTGGATACCTAGGACACACTTTAGTAGATTAACTAAGGAAAATGGACTTCCTTTTTGAATAGAGATGAAAATTTAACCCATACTGTGGCATTATGTTGAGCAGATGAAAAAATATATTAATGATTTTAACAATGTCTCCTGACATTTTGGAGCTTCAAAGTTATCATTGCATTACAGTGAGCAAGACAGCTGACATGTCTTTTGACTCTCTGCAAATTCTCTAAATACATGTTGTATATATACCTGCTGCATACTGTACACAGGCATACATCATATATACACACATAAAATGTCAGTTTGCCATGCAGCCAGAATCTACTGAAGTTAATAGGGACTTTCTCTTATGGAATTTTACATCCTGAAATATTCCTTTTAAACCTCTTTGTTGAGCCAAAATGATTTGTAAAAATCCCTCAGGGTTAGTGATTTTAGCTATACCACCTAATATATATAATTATAATGTTTTAGCTTGTGCCAGAAGAGAAAAAAGGACAAAACCCCTTAGTTCCATCTGTTAAAAAAACCCCCGAAACTCTGGCTGGCTAGAGCTTACACCGAAACTAGGAGGGAAAACTTCTTATATAATTTTGATTTCTGTGTTGTTAAGAGGTAGTTAACTGTTATCTCAGCTTTCTGTCTCTAAAAATGTGCAGTGGATTATTCTTGGCAAACCTTATTTAAAATGTTAATTCAGTTTGGGGGGGAGGTGTTGTTTGCTTTTGTTTGTTTATTTTTTCTTTTTTTTTAAGACAGAAAAGAAAAGAGGCAGAGATCTAATCAATACATGTGACACCCTCTCATATTTATGTTTTATTTTCACAAGTAGATAACAGTTTTCACTGAAAAAAGAAGAGAAAGAATATTTGATCCTAATGGCATCTAGGGTGCAGCAATATTTTCTTGGACTGTGGTAACTAACTGAGATAGATAATGTTATTCTACCTTCTAATGGAAAAGTACAGAAAGATAAAAGGCAATTGGAAAAAAAATCAGAAAGTGATGAATTTAAGTCTCTAAAATATAGATAATTCTCTTAGTAACTCCTTAAGAGGAATGATCATGTTTTCTGTTGCACTGACAATGAAAAGTAATTCTAGGAGATTATATTTTAGGAAATCATTAATCACAAAGTTCAATATCTAAAACTGTATGGTAAACCAAAAAAAAGAGACTAACAACCCAAATCTATCACTGCTTAGTTGCCTTGGAACACTGATGGGGTTTTTTTCCCCCTACAAGAGATTAACTTTTTTTTCATATGTTTATTATGAAGCCATGACATCTGTGATCAATGAGAAACATAAAAATGTAAGGATATTTCAATAGATTTTCCCCCAATGCAAGCATAAGCTGAATCCGCATCAAATATGCTTTTACAAGACAATTGTAGCACATTATTAGCAGATAAAAAGGAATGGGAATATATATACACTTTTGGTTATAATGAAGGACTACTTGACCTATCTCAATGATACATCTAAGTGTTGATAAGTGGATGAACAACTATAAAATGTCACAGTTACACGAATGAATCTTAATATAAGAAATACAAGAAAGGAGACAGACTGAATGAGGTGAAATGAAAAGGTGTGATGTTTGTCCCAGTGACTGTACTGAGATGATTTGTGCTAAAATATGACAGTATGAAATAAGGAATTAATGGAATGTGTCTGAATGGAGGCCCAACTGATGCACAGGAGAAAAATCAAGGTGCACAACTGTGCCTGTTTTCTCAACCTGTACAATTGCAAGGCCACAGTCTTATTGGGATCATGGAGATGTGGTGGGATGGCTCCCATGATTGGAGTATTCAGGTTCTCAGAATGGAGGAATTCAGGTTCTTGAGGAAAGACAGGAGGGGAAAGGAGGAAGGGGAGTCATTCTTGCTGTGAGAGAGAAGCTGAAGTGTGTGAGAGAGCAGCTGAAGTGTGTGGAGCCTTGCATGGGGATGGACAAGGAGTCAACTGAGAATTTATGGGTTAGAATTAAAGTGAGGACAGGTAAAAGTGACATTATAGAGGGTGTCTGCTATAAGCTGTCTGACCAGGAAGAACAAGTAGCGAGGCCCTCTACAGACAGGTAGGAGCAGCCTCATGTTTGCAGGTCCTGGTCCACATGAGGGATTTCAACCACCCTGATATTTACAGGAGGGACAGCACAGCAGACATAAACAATCAAGGAGGTTCCTGGTGTGCATTGAAGACAACTTCCTCACCCAAGTGGCAGAGGAGACAACAAGGATACATGCTCTGTGGGACCTCATACTCACTAACAGTGAGGGCCTTGTTGGGGACATGAAGGTCAAATGCAGCCTTGGCTGCAGTGCTCATGAGATTCTGGAGTTCAGAGTCCTGAGGAAAGGGAGGAAGGTAAAATGCAAGGTCACAGCTCTAGACTTCAGGAGAGCAGACTTCAACATCTTCAAAAATCTTCTTGGAAAAGTCTTGTGGGGCCTCTCCTTCCTGGAGGGAAGGGGAGCCCAAGAAAGCTGGTTCAAGCTCGAGTGCAGTCCATCCCAGCAAGTCGGAAGTGAGCAAAAATGCCAGCAGGCCTGCACGGATGAACAAGGAGCTTCTGGCCAAACTGAAACACAAGAAGGAAGCATACAGAGGGTGAAAGCAAGGATGGATAACCTGTGAGAAATACAGAGATATTATCTGATTATCCAGGGACACAGTTAGGAAAGCCGAAGCCCAAATGGAATTGAATCTGGACAGGGATGTCAAAGACAACAAGAGGGAGTTTCGTAAGTACACAGGTGAAGATATTTCCCTGCTTTGACTGCTTTGCTCCTTCTGCTGATTTGTTGCTAAGTCAATGGCATGGTGTAGGCTAATGCTGAAATATATCTTGCAAATCTTATGCAGTTCCAGCCCTCTTTGAAACAGAAAACCTCTGCCTTCAATCAATTGCCCATCTGTCTATGTCACGTATGACTAGTAGCTGTAATAGAAACAGCAAAGTCTTCAATAGTCCTAAGCAAACCAGTTCCATCCACACAAAAAGAGCAGCTCTTGCTTTGCACAGAAAACATGTGGATTTTGGCCCAGTTAGAGAAGGGTATTGTCTTCCATTTTCTGGCCATATTCTAGAGAAGAAAGAGTGTGAGCCCAGGACCTGGGTGGAAGGATGAGAAGCAGTTCACTACAGTTGTATAGATGAGGGTTGTAGAATGCAAAAATGATATAGAAGATGGCAGCAAATGTGTGTTGAGGATAAAGGCAAAAGCACTGTAGCAGTAGGACTGAGAGTTCTATCAACTTACATGCACATATATAAGGAGTAAGGACAGTCAAAAGTAAGAGACCATCGGTTTTCATATACACTTCAAAAATCTAATTATTTTTGGTGTCTAATAATTTTTCAACATTTTGGCTGGAAATTGTGCTTTACATAACCCCAACCTCTTTGTAGGTTTTCTGTACCCGTGCCTCCATAATCCTACTCTCCTGCAGCTGAAATGCAGTAGCCAGGGCCTTTTCAAAACCTTTCATTAAATGCATAAATGTTGTAATATTTTCAAAGGGAAAAGCAGTTTAAAGATGTACATTTTTGAACTATAGGGATGTTCTCTGCAGCATAGAAAAGTTAGATAAAGGTGAAGTTTAAGCAAAACACAGAAATGGAAGAATACATCTTTGATGTCTTTAATCCTATCCTCCTGCAAATTGTTTATGATAGTCCAGTACCAGAAACAAAACAAAGTACTAGAGAAATCGCAAGACATGAAATACTCAGTGTAAACCAGACTAGTCTGACTTTTTTATAAATCACAAGGAATAAGACACTAGATGCCTACAGCTACTCAAAACATTGACTAATTCCAGGCAGCTATGGGTGATTTTTAATTTACAGCATATCTAAATCTAACTGACAAATTCTTGGAAAGCCCTAATACTTCAGTTACTCTTCAATTTTCTTTTTGGAAAACCAAACTCTAGAGTTCATACAGAAGATGCCAGCTTACAAAAATCCAAAGTTTAAAATGAAGCATTTTTAAATTTTTAGTTCTTCATAGTTAATTGGTGTTTTCAAGTTCTGTATAATTTATAACAGCAATCAGAAGCAATGGAAATACAGTTTTGTGATTAGGAAAACAATGATATATTGACAGATCTGCATGTTTATTTATAGCTTTGTTTGTAACAGTCAGACCCACCCAAAAACATCTTCCAAAATTAAATACTGCGTTTTTTTCAAGAGAAAAATAAGGAATGAAGTGTTACACTCTAGGTAAATGTTAAAAATGGCAGTCTATTTTTGTTAAACACTAAGTTCATACAAATTATAGATATAATTTGATTTTTCTGAATATAGAAGGATATACCTCTTTTCCATTTGAGTAAGGATTTTCAGTAAAACACAAGACAACACAGTGAGAAATGAGTACTTCCTTTAGACACTTTTAATATGCTTCTGTCTACTTCTTTCACAATCTATATATTCTTTCATCTGAGTGCAGAAAAAAATAGAAACATTGCTAATTAAATCCTTTTATATAAAGAAAACAAAAGTCAAAATTAATAAAAGATTTCTCACAGAAACAGAAATGTTATCAAATTTTGCCAGAATTAGTTCAAACACAGCTGAAGTTCACAGCTAACTACTGATAAGTATTGTTTGATGAATATAGTCTATATAGGCTTTGATGCAGAAAGATGCAGCCAAGAAGCATGATAATCTGTGAATTCTGAGCTCACCTAGAGCAAATAGTCCATACCCTGAGGTGTGATTCTGGCTCCGGCCAAATCTCTCTTGGTGTGCTTTGGACATAGAAACCCCAGATCTCCACCGTTTGTTGTGGCCTTGGACATAGTTCAACTCACATCACCAAATTATGCCCAGAGCTAGTGTTCTCTTTTCCTTTCCTGTTGTTACTATGTCAGGCTTTGTTTTAACTCTGGGTAGCAAAAAGAAGTGACCTGAGGTAAACAGCAGATCCTAGATATTGGTGAGCAGCAGATTGCTGTAAAATATATATTACTGTTAGATAGAAACTCTTAATGTTTTAGTACTTAGCTACTTTTCTAAAATATTTCAGTGGGGTGTGAAAGGCTGAACAGGCCCAGAAAGCCAGCAGACCCATTATCCATGAAGTACAGTCTTTGGTTTAAATCTGAAGTGCAGTGTCGTGTGTTGCCAGGCTTATTTTGAGGATTCACTGATTTGCCTTGGGGTCTTTTCTCCTTTTAAGAATATATAGAGAGAAATTCTATAATCAGTTTCTGCTGCATTTGAACCACTTAACAGATGCACAGACTGTGCTGGCTCCAGATTTTATCATTAATTCCCCTCTCCCCGAAAGAGAGGACAAGCACCTTATTTCAGCCTGCATTAGTGACCAAGCCACAGTCATTACTTGTCCCAGTTTGTCAGCAATCCATATTCCCTTCCGACTTGCTACTCTTCCCATTTAGTTTTTGGATGAGTTTCCTTCACTTTTCTAATTCATAATGAATTATGCTGACAGTAGTATATATACGTTAACAAAATAATGCATACGGGAATTAGAGGTAATCTGTATGCCAAATTGTGACTATAATTCTTCAGTGCTGCATGCTAGATGATATTCAGTCTCTTCTCTGGCCATTTAATATACTGTTTGATTTACTTTTATTCACTGTTTTGGGTACAGAAAAAAGCATCTTAAATGGAAATAGGATAGAAAAAGCAATTACACATGTTTTATAATTTAAATAATATACTATTCAGCCTCTAACACATCTATTGCAATAGAATTAATTTCTATTTTTAGAATTTAGGTAATTTTAGCTCCTGCAGGTTTATTTTCATGTGGTTGTATACTGTGTTTTATATGATGACATTCATTTAGGAAACTCAGGAGATGTAAGCTAGAGATGACTGTGCAATAAGGATTCTACAAGTGATAAAAAGACAAGTTTTACTAAAATCACAAATATGCACTCTCTAACAACAACAAAAGTGGCAATGATGAGCAGCACTGCCATATATTGATCTACAAATAATGTTTGCACCTTAGTTCTCTATGGGAGCTAACAACTGATAAAGTCTGTCCATGGCAAGATGAAAATAAGCCATCATACATATATGTTGTACTCTGCATGCAACACTCATATCCCTTTAATTAGATCAAATTCTTTTTAGAAAAGTAATTTTTCTGCACAGAATTTACATAAACTCAGTAGAATGGTAGTGCTAATACTCTAGCTCTGAGTCTTTTTGTGGTCACACTTCAAAACAAAAAAAAAAAATCTGTCAGAGAGAAAACGTCAATAAGGAGAGGCAAAGGAAACCCTAAAGGGCTATGGTTCAATCTTAATTGTTTGCAGCCACACATACTTAAGCTTAATACCTAATGGGTGACTAAAGGGCTGACTAAGCTCTTGCACTGGGAGAGAACAGAATTAGCAATAAGGGACCATTTATTCCCTCTTGCATGGACACATACATACCATTAGAGATTTGGAGGCAATCAGGCAGCAATTCCTTGAATATTTTTAATCTCTGTCTCTAATCCTGAAAAGGAATACCAGATCAATTTGAAAAAGTCAAATATGGACCTAAACTTTGTATTTCAAGTATATTGTTAGGTTAACATTTTCATATTTTTAAAATTCCTTAAAAAACCCGTCAGACTGATCTATCTAAAGCAAAGTAATCCAAACAGATCTAAAAGAATTGCTAGATTGCACCACAGGTTGACGTATTATTATTAAAAGCAGCTACAATTTTCTCAAAGGAAAATTTATATTTTAGCTGATGGAATAGGGAAATACCATAAAGTTTTAAATAGAATTACTGGATGTCTTGTGACTTGGAGTTTTTTAAAGCTACAATGAAAATGATATTTAAAAATAAATCAATATTCTAAACTCTCTGTCATTTTCCACAATCTTTAATATAGTTAACTGAAATTACAACTAATGTAAAAATATAGAAATAGAATAGATAATAAAATATATCTTCCAATTGAATAAAGGCCTAAGCTATAAACCCAGCAGCTACACTGGGATCTTCATGCAGCTGCTGAAACCTATGCTATTTTTTGTTTTATTTTTGAAGTCAGAGACAGCCACAAAGTCCCTAGATTTATACATCATATAAGCACATCTAACCTGACAAATGTGAACGATCTTGTAATTTTAATTAGACCACTGGTAAGATGGCTGTTAAACAACAAGTAATTATTTACTAGATCAAAGTCTACCTTCAGTTTAAAAGCATAATCTCAGGTTTGGAAAAAGTCAGGATCCATGCATCTGGTCTTGAGCCATTCCTTTTTTAATTTTAAAAGAGTTTGAAACTTGATCCAACAACATCCAGTTCCTGGTTTTAGTGGATTCCACGTAAAGTACAACAATAAATAAAGATTAAAAAAAAAGTTCAAAAGTGTCTGTCCACAATACAAATGATCACAAAATTGCTTGTGACAATAATTGTTTGTGATAATTGGCAGACGCAGTCATCATCCCGAGCAAATTAATCTGATTTGCCTTACAATCTCACAATCCTTCCAGTTTAATCTTATTACAGGTTTGGGGTTTGTCAATATTCATATCTGTTATTTTATGATCATATATTGCTAAGCTACATTTGGGGATTCAGTAAATTATTTCTGCTTAGAACAAGACTAACATCTCTGCTGTAACTTGTTTTACTAATGTATTTTTTGGTATTGCATCAGTCTCATGATCACTGCACATGTTTGTCTCAGGACTCTTCTTATCAAAAGAAATGATAGCAAAGATATTGAACCGACTTAGTAATTAGTCCTCTTCACCATTATATCATGGAAATGATCTCTAGTGCTCTGTCTCTTAAAAGCAACTTAGATGGAAATTGTAGACCTTTGTAACACATCTGAGTGTGATAAAAATGGGAAATAATTTTAAAAGCATGAATATACTTAAATATACCTCAGAATGAGGTAGTTTTGGCCTATACATTTCAAAGAATTCTTCATGAGCTAACAAGCCAATGATATTTTCCAAAGGAGTGCCTAAACTATTTGCGTATCTCATACAAAGGCTTTGGAAGTCATGACAGCTTGTGCATCATAAAAAATGTCTTTTCTGTGTTCAATCTAAACTTACCCTCTTTCAGTTTAAAACCACTGTCCCATATCCTGTTACTGCAGACCTTGGTAAAAAGTTTCTCACTCTCTTTCTTGTAAGGATTCTTTATATGTAGAAAGACCACATTAAAGGCTCCCTGAAGCTTTCTGTTCCCTGGGCTGAACAACCCCAATTTTTCAGCTTTTCTTCCTAAGAATCCCTTGGACCATATTCATGGCCTTTCTCTGGACCAGTTCCAACAGGTCCCTGTCTTTCTTGTACTGGAGACCCCAGAGCTGGATGCAATTCTACAGGTGGGGTCTCAAGAGAACAGAATAGAGGGGAAGAATCACCTCCCTCAACCTGCTGGCCACGCTGCTTCTGATACAGGCCAGGATGTGATTTGCTTTCTGGGCTGGAAGTGCACATTGCTGGCTCATTTTCATTTTTTCATCCACCATTATCCCCCGGTCCTCCTCCTTAAGGCAATGGATTGATTAATTTACTAAAGAACAAAATCACAAAAAAAAATTGGAGTCTTTCAGGGTCAGATGATGTATTTCCCAGGTGTTGAAGTATTGGAGAAGTTGGTAGAAGTTATTTCCCAACAGGTTTATCAAGTTAATAATAAGTTAGTACAAAGCAACTGCGGTTACCTTTTCTTAGACTTTTGGTATATCAGTTACATAGCTATTGATATTATGATACTATCAAACTGGCCTCCCTCAGTACATAATTTGGAAAAATCTGCAGTTCATCTGTACTTTTAGAATTAGTGTTAGCTTTAACAAGAGACCAAATCAAACATGGACAGATTCCAGGAATGCTGTTTCCTGTTTCCATATAGTGGACATTATCACAGAATCATAGAATGGTTTGGCTGGAAGGGGCCTTAAAGATCAACTATTTCCAACCTCCCTGACATGGGTAGTGACACGTTGCACTAGACAGGTTACTCAAACCCCATCCAGCCTGCATTGCATCCCTTCACTCCAGCGTGTTGTTTGTACTTCACAGCTTGGTGTCACCAGCAAACTTGCTGAGAGTACACCCAATCCCACTGTGCGTGTCACTAACAAAGATGTTAAACAGCACCGGTCCCAGTACTGGACCCTGAGGAACACCGCTCGTCCTGACCCCTGAGTATCTCCACTTGGACATTGAGCTGTTGACTACAACTCTTTGAGCATGACCATCCAGCCAATTCCTTATCCACTAAGTGGCTTGCCTATCAATTCCGTGTCTTTCCAGTTTATAGATAAGGATGTTGTCCTGGGTTCAGCTATAGCAGTCATTTTTTTCTCCTTCTTAGTAGCTGGTGCAGTGCTGTGTTTTTGACTTTCAGCCTGGGAACAACGCTGATAACACCGATGTTTTTAGTTATTGCTAAGTAATATTTACTCTGACCAAGGACTTCTCTCAGTCTCATGCTCTGCCAGGGAGGAGGGGAAGCCAGGAGGAAGCAGAGGCGGGACACCTGACCCAAACTGGCCAAAGGGGGATTCCATACCACAGCACGTCATGCCCAGTATATAAACTGGGGGGAGTTACCCGGAAGGGGCAGATCGCTGCTCGGGTCGGGCTGGGTATC
>NW_009912245.1:16891-58107 GCF_000696875.1 Nestor notabilis
GCTGGGAGCAGGGGGAGGAAGGAGGAGGTGGGAGAGTGAGTGAACAGCTGCGTGGTTCCAAGTTGCCGGCTGGGCTTAAACCACGACAGATGTCATGAAGGACAGTGTCAAATGCCTTGCACATCATGTATGTCATAATTTAAAAAAAAAAAGTTGGCTGAAGATTGTGTGGTAAAGTTGATTTTCCACAAAATAACACACAATGCATTTATTATAGAATGCTGTTATCCTTTTTGCTCCAAACACTTCTGACTGTTCTTGCTTAATTCTAACTTTAATAATCAGAGATCCCATAATGACATTTTTTACAGTTTAGAGTTACAATTCTTTCAAACAGAAGAAAAGCTACCGGACAACCACTTTCTTTCTAACAGATTGTGGGGGAAAAATAAAATAAAATAAAAAAGACTTCTTTAAAAACAGAAAACATTCCACTTTATGTAATCTTTAAGGAAAGGTTACAGAAATAATTTGGTTGTTCCTAATCAAAACACAGCTTCAATGCCAAACTGAGTAGTTCTGTTCTTGAGTAGTTGCCTGCTTTCTGCTTGTTCTCCCACTACTCACTTTCAACTCTTTAGGAATCCTATTTACTAATAACATTCTCTGAGCTAGACCTGTATATCCAAGAATGAAGAAGGACTGGCATGAGTTGTTCTTATCCATACCCTTCCACTGAGGTTTTACACAGGGAGCTGTGCATAAAACTGCTGGATGATGATCCCTCATTTCAGATTAAGTGACTGACTGCTGATGAACTACAATAGTCTACTGTGCCATTATAGAAAAGCAGATGTAGGAAAGCACAAGATGTCCTTGGGATAAATACAGAGTTGAAATAAATAATGGTATGAATTGGTCTTCATTTGAAATGAAATAAAACCAAACCAGTTCTGATGCAATTGTTTGGATGGCTTTACATTTTCAGTCTAATTTCAAAAAAAGTAAATCATACATAAGAGGACATCAGCTTCTGTGTTTTGGTGGTGAATCTCCACAGATATTTATTTATAATTTTCACAAGCAACAACTCTCTATAGATTTCAGGACTTACAGTCAGCATGCGTGACCACAAAGCCTACTATTAGCCATTAACTTCCAGTATAAAGTTAATGTACTTCTCCAGCACTTTTCCCTTGTAAATTTCTGAAGAAAAATAAAATTCAGCGATGAAATAAACAATAGATAATCAGGGCTAAAGCTATTTATTTCCACAGTTATCCACTACTGAAATGAGTGATTCTTTAAAAATTGTGGCAATTATACTATGCTCCCAAGGAGATTCAAGAAAAGCATCTTGTGACTGGAGATGTGTTGCAGGTATTTTAAGCTGCCATTGTTAGTACAAATATGGTCAGCATATTTATATAGCACAGTTCTAATTCAATAAGCCCCCCCTCAGTTAAAAAAATCAATCTGTAAGTCTAATTTTATACACCTTCAGAAAAATTAATATAACTAAACTTGGCTGAAAGAAAATCACATTAGAGGAGCAAGAAATGGATCAGGGAGAGTTCTCATGAAATCACCATGCTGAATGCTTATATTAAAATAGGATTCGTATACAAAATAAACATGTGTCCCAATTTAATGTTAGAAAAAAGACAATGATTCTAACTTTAAAAAATTGCTCAGGTAGTAAAAAGTCCTAATCACTTGAATGTCACCCTACTGTAGAATGTATTTATAATATATCAAAAGCAAAGTAGGAAAAAAGATATCTTAAAACAGTAAGCATAATGGCAAAACCACTAATATATTCAAATTCCCAAACCCATTTTTTTCCATTTTTTTTATTTTTTTTTTTATTTTGCACAGTATTTTATCAAAGGGTGATGACCACTTCCCAAAATCTTGCAGAACTATTGACATAATTTTCCTAACTCATTAGGACTATGTAATTTAATTTTATGGATCTAAAGCCATGGGGTTACTTAAACTTCAATAAAATGTCAGCTTCTGATATTTGTGAATTATTAGGATGCAAATTTAAAAACTGGAGAATTTTACAGGCAGTAATTGCTGCTTTTATTACAAGACTATAAGCTACCTCTTCCTTCTAAACTGTATCCTGTTTAATTCATCTAAAATGTTTAGCTGCAGAGATATCATGTTTCATCCTATTTCTATTGTAATGAGATTGTCAATGCACATTGAAAGTGGTTGCTCTTCAAATCTGAATGGATATAAAACTAAGGGAAAATAGTATAAACAATCTCTTTCATGTGTTCCATCATCCATCCCTTACCAGGGAATTGGATTGACGCTTGTATCTCCATCTCATCATATTGATTTAGGTTACTATTAGTGTCCTGGGTTCAGCTACAGCAGTCATTTTTTCTCCTTCTTAGTAGCTGGTGCAGTGCTGTGGTTTTGACTTTCAGTCTGGGAACAACGCTGATAACACTGATGTTTTTAGTTGTTGCTAAGTAATATTTACTCTGACCAAGGACTTCTCTCAGTCTCGTGCTCTGCCAGGGAGGAGGGGAAGCCAGGAGGAAGCGGAGGCGGGACACCTGACCCAAACTGGCCAAAGGGGTATTCCATACCACAGCACGTCATGCCCAGTATAGAAACTGGGGGGAGTTACCCGGAAGGGGCAGATCGCTGCTCGGGTCGGGCTGGGTATTGGTCGGCGGGTGGTGAGCGGTTGTGTTCTTTTCCCTTGTTATTCCTCTTATCATTATTATTGGTAGCAGTAGTGGTTTGTATTATACCTTAGTTACTGGAGAGCTGTTATCTCAACCCGTGGGAGTTACATTCCTTCGATTCTCCTCCCCATCCCTCCGGGAGCGGGGGGAGGAAGGAAAAGGGGGGGAAGCGAGCGAGCGGCTGCGTGGTTCCAAGTAGTCGGCTGGGCTTAAACCACGACAATTAGAGAAGGTGAATCAGTTACTCATGTTCATTCTGCCTGCTATCCTGGTGCTTCCTCAAATCTTATTTGAATACAAGCACTGATTTGCAGAATACGATTGGTAGGTTTAATGACCATGGATCTTCAATCATATATAATTGCCAAACTGTAAACTGCTGTGGTGTCTCCCTCCATTTCTTCCCCCCTCCCTCCTTTGCTGCACCCCCACCTCCTCCTTGCTCCTGAGAATGTTATTTTAATGACATAAAAAACAGTTGAATTTTGGGTAAATAGAGATGTTAGCAAACTTCTGTCACATATCTAGATTGTATCTAGAAAGTGCATACAAAGGACTAACTTCTAGGGGAAATACAACTTAACAAAGTAATATTACACATGCAATATTTTTAATCTGTTCTGTTTACCTGTCACAGAGCAAGCAAAACCACAAGATTATGTTGTACTAAATTTCCTTTCAATTAAGAGAAAGTGAAGCTCAGGTTTAGCTATAGTATTTAAAGCTATCACTTGGATCCTAAACAAAGAGAATAATAGATCTTCTTTTAAGTTTGTCTGTCATTATTCCATCAGTAGAAAGATATTGACTTACTGTATATGGAACTCAGTTCTCCACCGATTTCATTCATCTGGAGTAACAGTTTCTTACACATCTCTGAAAAATTCCTGCCAGCTGTAGAGCAGTGTAGTATGCAAGAAAAAAAAAAAAGGTGTTCAAAACAAATGAATTGTGAAAGACCTTGCCTACAGCATTGGTTTGTTGCAGCTGAACGCAACTGCAACTGCAACCTGTCCTGAGCAAGCTAATCTAGATGACATCCTTGAGAAAAGGGGTGGAGGACAACATGATCTGAAGATCATGAAGATCACTGAAAGTCTCTTCTAACCTCAGCCCTCCTATGGATCTGTGAATGTATGTATATCCATATGTCAGGGAATTAGAGATCAGTGGGATAGAAGTGTTTAAAAGACTTATAAATCAGATAAATTTAATACTTCAGGATTTTACTAGATTGATGTTCATTAACAGTCTATGCCAATGGCTGTTTTTTAATAATAATGTTTAGCACCACATACTTAAACAATTTGCCTCTGCAAAAGCAAAGGGGATGATGTTATAGGACCTCTCAAAATCCTTTGTTTGTATCTTGCAGATTTTACAGCTTGTAGGTGATTTCCTGAACCCTGTTAGTGCAATTGTATCCCAACTCTTTGTTTGACCTCTTGCAGTTGCATATAGGTTTACATTTGTCTGTGTTGCAAAATGCTTGATGATGATCATGTTGTTAGTAAGGTTACAATGTTACCAAATGCTGTCACTTTGTAACATACTGTTTTGGTATACTTTGGTCTGGTTCTAAAGCAAGAAAAGAATGATCTCATGTTGTTTAGTCTGCTTCCACTTTATAGGTGCTGTAGTTGTTAATAAGAATTTTACAACTTCTAAAATGATACGTTAGAGTATATTATTAACCTTTTCATAGCTGGATGCATGTCCTAAGAGGGAAGCTTGCTGTCACTGAATGAATATCGTATTTATAGATAATCTATATCTAAGACTCACACATAAAACTTTTGGGACAGAAGCCAGCTATAAGTATAAGCCCTCTTTTCTTTTTTTTCTTTTTTTTTTTTTTTTTTTTTTCCACTGGAGAAAAATAGTTCCATTGTAATCTGTATGTTTATGTGCAAATATCCTTCAAGTATAAATATGCAAACAGTGATGGCCCAGACTCTGCTTCTATTAGGATTTCCAAAGGTGTATCATTAACTGGGTATTAAACGTGTTAAAATTTATAGCCTACAGTATCCAAGTACAAGTAGAAATCAATTATTGTTTCCCATTAAAGTAGGAGTTACGGACTATTAAGCAATGTCTCAAATGGATCAAGGTTATTACTGAAAAAAATAATGGAAAACATTCTAACTCAATATACTCATGAACTCTCATAGAAAAAGCCTTAATAGTCAGTATTTCAAAATGATGTAGCATTACTAATCAATACAGAGGTAAGAATGACCATCAGATTATATCAGGCCTCTGTGTAATGGAAACTAATGAAGTTTATGGTGAAGTGACACGTGTTCACACACTTGGAGATAGGCTAAAATAAATGAATTTGCTTCACAATAATATGTAATTAGCTGGAGAATCCCAGACCACATAGACTTCCACTGCACTGCTCATCTGCTTCTGTACAATGGACTTCATATTGGTCTCTGGTGTTCTCTTAACAATTGATAGAGCTTTCAGAGAAATAGTGGAATTTAGAAATGAAGATGGTCACTTAGCACATTTCCTAACCTCAAGACAGTTCATCTGAAAGCTAATTTAAATTAACTTCAATTAAGATTTGAGATCTAGTAGTAAATGCATTGCTAAGATTCAAATATAATAAATATACTACACTTTCTCTATCCACTAATTAGGATTTAAAAGGAAAAAAGAAAAGTTTTATTCATATAAATCTACTAATGCTATTCTTTCAGTTTTAATCCAAATCCTACTTGAGGCAATTGAAAATCTCCCAATACCTTAGATGGAACAGGATCAGGTTCTTACTTCTGTTTTTAAATTTAGTTTTGCCTGGGAAAGATCATTGATATCTATAGTGGTGGAAAAGTATGATTCTATGAATAACTATCACTCAATTTTGATATATAAAGCCTTTATAAATGTAAAGTATTGCATAATACAGCTCCAGGTACAGATAATTGCAGGGAGATAAGGAAAAGCTAGCATTTTCTTGCAATATGATCGGTTAAACTGTGTTCAAAAACTTGCCTGTACTAAATAATTTTTAAAATAATTTACTATACTGTCTAAACACCCCTTTTCATGCCTTACATTGATCAACGGAAAATGGAAATTCAGAAAAACACATCACTTTTGAGTTCAAAAGATAACAAAAAGATCATGTTGTTTTGGTGAGCAAATGAGAAAAATTACAAAAAGGAATGAAAGTTATTGTAAGACAAGGATAGTCCTCTCTTAGTCTGTAACTGCAATATTCTAATCCTAGCAAAAGGTAACCTTGGAAAGACTTGCCTTAAGTTATCTGAAAATTCTGGGAGTAGCTTATTTTTATCCTAAAGTTCAAGTGTTCACTTCAAAGGGGGGACAGAAAAGTATTCAGAAAACCTATCCCCAACAGCCTATCAAAAAGTACAAGGTGGCTATATGGACTTTTGCTGCACTGATACTCATCCTTTCTGACTCTTCAGTATTCTCTTTCTAAAATTGTCTATTTCAAGGCAATGTAAAGGACTCTCAAATTGCAGATGTTAAGGCAATGTTAACTTTCTGAATTTTGCCAGGTCTGTAGTATAATAATATAAGATACTCATATAATTACATACTTGTATAATTATACACTTTTATAAGTATATAATTATCATGTAAATGTCCACTGTTTTAAGAGTTCTCCTCACTCAAGAGAAAAAAAGATGATCGGAAACTATTTTTTCAGAACAGTTTAAAGAAATTAGGTGTTAACTCCTTCAAATCATATAAATGGTGCCCCATGGCAGATGTGTGGGGATTTTTAGATATGCCCTCCACATGCATACTTATATGGAACCCCTTCAACACCAGTAGCAACTGTTTAAAAATTATTTTTCTCTCACAAATGCAAAGATTATGCGAGAAGAAGGAAAGACGTGCATATTAATGTTTAATGGTGTGAAATAATTATGAGCACACTGGCTGTTTGTTCAACAGGGATGAAAAATGTTCTGTTTCATACATTCAGAAAAAAAAAGAAAATTAAATCCACTTTACAATAAAATAAGTTTGAACAAAATAATTCAGTCAATCCTATTAAATATTTCAGAACTCGTCTTTACCTTATTGTCCTGAGTTCAATGCCAAACACACAGTACAACACAGCCTTCCTCCCTCACCAGTTTCTACTTCTGAGAAATGAAATGAAATCTCATGCAGGTCTCTTTCCATCTGCTTTTGCACACTTATGAAACTTCATCCTGCTAGCACTGGCTATTCATGTTGTTGGATTGTGGAAGTCACTTATAGCTTTTATTACTCAGAACAAATAGCCCTGTTTGTAACAGATTCTGAAAGAAACTTCCTTTCTTTTGAGCAAAGGAGCTATCCCTTTCCAAAAAACAAAAGGCTGATCAAATAAAACAGTGAAAGAAAATGTGTATGAAAACCCCTTCATCTTTACCTTTTATTTTTTTTAAAAGTGGTAACTATCTTTATAATACACCAGAGCCACATCCAGATAACAAGTCAATCCTGCTGCAGAAACCCATGAAGGTAAAATGCAAACATTTCTTTCAAAGCTTTTAATTTGGAAATACAAAATGTCAAGAAATTTTAGAAATTGTGGCATCCCCATGTTTTGAGATACTTACTTTTCAAGAGAACAAGGCCCTGAACAACCTGAGCTAATGTCATAGTCAGCCTTCCTTTGAGCAGAGGGTTAGACTAGGAGACCTTCTGATCTTCCTACCAGACTAAACTAATCTGTGATTTTATGATTCTTATTTAAAGAGTCACAGAGGTGGCATAGTCCAGGGAAGTCACTCTAATTCCATCAGCTGAGTTTATTTCTTAGTAGAAGTGCAAGATCCAAAATGCAAGAATATTATTGTGTGTAAGCAGATAAAACAAAAATTACACAAAAAAGATAGAAATTGTATACTGATATAGAAGAATCAATTTATGTCTTGCCCTCAATCTTATTTAATCTCATATTAAGTAATTCAATGTTGCATCATATTTTAAGATTTGTCTACATAATACTCAAAGCTTTCTTACCTACATATGCTCTTGTTAGGAAGGTTTGGAAATCAAGATTAGAATTCAGAATGGCATTGATATGTGAAAACAATACTCTTAAAAAAACCCAAATGAAATGCATTTTAACATGTGCATAAGCAAAATGCGAGAATTGCATACTATAAGGCAAATATTAAAAGAGGGATGACTGAAAAGTCTAAAAAGAGGTATATGAGGCTTAGAGAGTCTTAAAAACATGCATAAATCAATTGTATATTTCTACTGTAAACCAAAGAAAATGTGCAATATGTGCTAAGGAATATTGCGTTGTTTTATATCAAATACATAAAACAATCCTTCCACACTATTTAGCCCCACTACCCTAAGGATCAAACATTTTCTCTGGGGCAGACAGTAAATTTCCAAAGCAATACAGCATCAGTGAAGTCCAATCTGTCTTTTAGGCCATCTAAAGCTTTCACTAAATGTCTTGAGAAGCTGTAAGTTGTATCCTCTGATCTTGATAACCTGCTAATTGGGTGCCATCAGCATCTGCTGTCCATGTACCTCATCCTTGCTGTTCTAGTTTTTTCACACACCTGAATTCTCATGCAACCTGCATTCATCTCAGTTAATACTTCTACTACAAATCTCAACTGAGGAGTTGTGCAGGCCTATGTAGGATTGTTTTGTATCAGCTTGGTATAGATCTGTCATACCAACAATAACTTGACTTATGGTACAAAGAAACATATACAAGCAAACATGAACAAATAAAGATGGAACATATAACTTCTTACAAGCTATTAAAAGGGTGTATTTACACAGATGAATGCATGCTCATCCTGCCTTAAGATTCTTATCACAAGATAGGAGGCTTCCAACCTCTAAGAGGGAATAATTCAGATTTCATTAGAAATTTTCTATTGTAATGCTGAACATTTACCTTGGTTTTAAACTCCTGAGATGAATACCTTTGCTGGGGTCTTGTAAAAATCAATAGAAGTAATAGATGGGAATGCAAAACACTGGCTCCCTCTTGTAAAAAAAGGCAATGCTTTCTTTTTTATGAGACACAAAATTGAAGATGATCTGATCTGAAATAATTTTGATTTGTGCCTGCTGAGGATCTTAATCGTGACTCATAGAATAATTAATTGGTTAAAAATGTGCAGATTTATCAAGTCTTATATCCTGACTTACACTCCAATTACAAAAATATAGTTTTAAACCTTAAAGACATTAGTCTCTAACCAGTGTAGCAATCTTACAGTTTCTACAGTGTAACTGAAAGCAAAAACTGCCCAGTTAACTTTTATATAAATACTCACATGGCATAAGACAGCTGGCACATATTACCTTGAAACTGCCTCTGCATCAGCAAAAGGTGATCTAGTTTGTATATAGCTTTTCGAAATTTCTAAACCAGTTGCAAATACTTGGGGATGAAATTCACAATGAACTTCCAGGTTTACTATTCTTGCTTACAAGCTCCTTTTCCAATATATGCCAAAAAGAAAAATAATTGTGGAGTAAATATTAGATTACTATAAATACAAAGACTTAAATGAAAATTATCTATGACTATAAAATAAATTATTGAATGCAATTTTGTAAAAAGTACACAATGCTGCTCTGATGTGAAAGTGAATTGTGACAATTAGTATTATTTTTCATTGTACTGGGAAATATATGAGATATTCAGAATGTTTTCTCAGAACAAAACTTAGAGGTCTGATTTCTTGTTTTCAGGAACCGATTGGTTCAGGATGTGCATTTGAGATACAGTATTCTTACGTTTTCGTTTGAAAATGCATTTCACTAATTCTTGGAACTAATCTAAGACAAGGTCAAATTACTTATGTCACCCTATACAAAGCAGACAAACATATCATCTGGGGAGAATTCTGTCTAAGAAACTATGCATTCAGGTCCAGATGCAACAATGCACATGCAGCTTTTGTTCTTCATATAAGTTTACAATTTCTGCTAAGTGTGTTTAAGGAGCATGAAGATAGACAACAAATTGTTCTCTCATGTTTAAAATCAGGTTCTAGATTTAGGCTCAAGCCTTTTGACTCAAGATGAGGAAAGTAGTTTTGACTCAGGATACAGAGACTATTGATATTTGTGTTGTCAGATTGTGATATGTGATGAAAAGTACATTTTGCTTCTTACTAGAACCTATGTATGTAAATTATAGTTTGTTCAATTAGAAATTAGAAAAGTAAAATTTATAAAACTAGCCAGAATTCACTCTTACTAGTGCCAAATTACAGTAAGGCAAGTGGTAAAGTAGCATGTAGCCCCAGAACATTTAAAACAAACAACAGGAACTCCATTTATAAGAGCTTCCCTGTAGCCAATATTAACATAAATTTAATGGTTGGGGAAAAAAATATAATAAAAAATACAATATTGCATGTTTCATAAAATTATTCCAGTTCTCCAAAACAGCTGACCCCAACCAACCATAGGGTTATTCCAACCATATGATGTCATGCTCAGCATATAAAGTTGGGGGAAGAAGGAAGGGGGGGATGTTTGGAGTGATAGTATTTGTCTTCCCAAGTAACCTTACACATTATGGAGTGCTGTTTTCCTGGAGATGGCTGAACTACTGCCTGCCAATGGCAAGTAGTGAATGATTTCCTTGTTTTGTATCAACTACTAGCAAGAAAATTAACCTAGTCCCAGCTGAATACAGGACATGACTAAAGAAAATGAACGAAGGAGGAGCAAAGAGAAAGTGTGACACATGGGCAAGAGCTAGAATGGGAGAAAGAAACTGATATCGTGTATAAGAAAAGAAAAACTACCTAGATCCTACTTATGTCATGCAAGGATACATGAAAATACCTTAGAGATAAGTGTTTCTCCAGCCCCAGGCACTCCTCAGTTTTTTCTGTCTTTTATTTCCTAGGATAGGAAATTTAAAGCACCCTTTAAAGCCCAACACAACAAAAAATATATTATTCACACCATATATCTTGAAATTGACTTTCATGAAGTTGATTAACTCCACTGAATTTTAAATTACCCTTAAAAATTGCCTTCTTAATTTACCCTTTTCGTCTTTGGATTCCCAGGTTGGACAGAAATTCTGTATCTCTCAATGAGTCTGAATAAAAAATTGTTTAAGAAATTATTAAAAAATATAGAACAATTTTTTTATATATATTTTTTGAGTTTCGTTTTATCTTAACTTGTTATGAAAATCAGTGAAAATATTATCTGCAGGAAACAGATTTTTGGAAAAAAAAAAAAGTTGTGGTATATCTCTGAGAAGGAGGGATTTCCGTTTTTTATTTTTTGATGGTTAAACCAGACTAAATCATTGAAATGGACACCTGCAGTTAAATGAGAAATATTAATTCAACATAGTAATAAATAGAATAACATCATTCTCAGTGGTCCTAATTAGAAATAAACCTCAGAATCTTCTAACACCACTTCTCATGCTTCGCTAAAGTGATTCATTTGAAAAAGTCTATTTTCATAAAAACAGATGAAGCAATTAACTGGTCTCTATTTACCTACTTCTGAAGCATAAAGAAAGACACACTCAACACAGAACATGTAATTCATTTTTAATTAACATAGAAGACACACTCCTGGCAATCACAGAATTCAAGGAAAAATAAGGAAACAAAAAGCAAATCTGCTTACCACTTACTGTGTTAAAGGAAGCTCAGCTTAATTTTGCGTCTCCTTTACTGTCCCCTCAATTCTGAAGGTAAATTACAGCAATCACCACCCTGTAGTTCAGAGCATCCAGATGTGTTCCCAGAAAACGTACATCATTCTAGAGGGCCCCTTCTGAATGGCCCTTAAATTGCTCTTCTTACCCTTGAACCCATTCTCCCATGCTCCTCGTTCTGAAAAAGTTGTCATTAATCTGTTAGTCCTATTTTTAGAGATCTACCAAGGATTCCAAGGAATTCTAAGTTAATGTCTCCTTGTATTGATGCAAGGACCCAAATTATGGAAAGTTAAATTAAGACTTTTTGCCAGGTTTTGGAGAGGGTTTTTTTTTCACGCTTAATCATACAATTCAAAGTTAACAAAAGCACTACAGCAGACTGAGACAAGAGGTAGTATGCCACACAGAGCACAGTGGCCGTTTTTATCAGCCAGATGCAAGTTTATGTTTGCCATAAGATACTTAAATCTTTTAAGGCTTCCTATGTCAGTATTTACAGTGGATTGCGTCCCTTGTGTCTTTCAGCAGAAAAAGTGTCTTGATGAATGCAGCTGCAGGGGGTTGGTGGGTCAGGTGGAGGTTGCAATTTTGGTAGAGCAGCACAGAACATTTTTCAGACTTGTCATATGTTAGTGCTGCTTATCTTTCAAACTTCTTTAAATGCAAGTGCTAAAAGGTCCAATACACTGTCCTTTGCACTGAAAACTGAGACATGAATGATTATGAAACAAGTTGAGCTGCATCTAGGCAAGAGAAGGAGAAAGTCATCTTACAGTGAATATGAACTAAACCGCATGTAAATTTAAGTTTAGTTGGTTTATTCTCCTCTAGATGAAGATACATGGAACAAAATCCAGGAAGCATCCATGCATGCCATTACTTATGTAATCTTTTCAACTTCCAGAAGTATTTGGGAACAGTGTTGTTCCTGTCTTCAGACTCATGATGATTCAGTAAAATAATCTATTTCATTTAATGAAGTTCTTCTTCTTCTTACTGACATACTTTCTCCCCCTGTTCTTGAACTGCTGGACCTGTCACGGTCACAAGCTCAGTCACTCGTGTTAAGCAACTGAGCCAGAGGCACGGAGGTTTCTAACATCTTGTATGACAAGAACTAGGAAATTCACGTTATAAATGTTTTAACAGAATGAAATTCAGGTTTGTGTAACAGTTACAATCATGGTGTAGCTGGACATGAGGGTTGTGCTTGTGCCCACATTGGTGGCACTCAGTCATTAATTCCCTTGTTGATTGAGGAACTCCCCATCAAGTGATCCAGGCTGAAGCTGGAGATTCTGGTGGTATAGCATGACAGGACTGGTTTTGCTGCTACAACTGTTTGAAGAAATAAAACCAGTATAAGTCAAACACAGTTACTAAATAACTAATTTGAAGTATACATCCTAACAGAAAGAATGGGGCTGCTTCTAGCTTGTGGAAGAGTCTTATCAAGCTTACTTCCTATACCTGAAGAAAGGAAATGGCTTTTGAGCAGTGTTTCCTAAACAGCCAAATCTTTCCCATCTGTGCTGTCACCCAGAAAGCCACTCAGATCCGCGCCAAGCAGAGAGCAGGTGAGTGGTGGAGAATGTTTGCCAACAGTTGTTTTTACAAGACAGGGGGTCACAAACCCTTTTTAAAAATGTTTGATTCTGGTTGGCCTAAAAAGAGAACACTCCTTCAGTCTGCCTCCAAATATTATTGCATCCCTCTCTATTCACTTCTAGTGCTTTGAAGACCTTCTTTTTAACTAGAAATGGCCCCTCTATAAACAAAATATGGATTTTTTAAAATATTTTTCTCCAACAGGCAGTAGTTCAGTAGTAATTTTTGCAAACTAATTGAAGGAAACTTGGGAATCTGCTTGTCATCACTGCTTCACACTGAAGGAATTAAATCAGAGACAGAAGTTATGGTCATATTATATAAACAGAAGTGTCAAGAAATAAATTAAATAATCCCTCTTCTTCAATTCTTCAATGCTACCAGAATATAATTGGTACCTATACCAGCCACGTAGGCACTCATGATATGGAAGTTATAGAATGGCACGAGAAAATACTGCTCTGGTTATGTAGTTTAACTCAAATCAGGATCAAAATTGCTAAATTTTTTTGAAGATCACATAATTAAATGACAATCACAGGGCTATACATTCAGGATCAATATTAGCAATATGAATATAAACGACATTACATTCGATAAAGTAATAAAGTAAACCCTACAAATTTCTAAAGACCCTTTTATAACTATTTCCAAAAGGTTCTAAATATGCAGAGAAATAATTATTCACATGCTCACACAGATCCACCCCCCCTGCCATATGTGCTACCAACAAACATTCTCTCTCCTGGCACGGCAAGTTCCCCTTCTTGTACACCCTCTTCAGGGCATGCGGGTGCCCTAGCTTTATGTGCACCCCAGCCACCCCACACAACCCACTGACCCACATGTTGGTGACAAATACCTCCAAGAGTCACAGCCGTACACCCAAAGCAAGTCCCTGTGTGGTTCTCTTATGCTGTCAATCTACAAGCAGGGTGCTGGTATCTCACAGTGTCTGCTGGGGATTGTTGTTTGTCAGGCATAAACATAAGCCTGGGAGGGCTGCTGGAAGGGTCACTTCTTGTGGTGTCAAACCCAGGCTTACTGCTGTCCGTTACCCTCTTCTGAATCCTAGGTATAACCCTATATGGTATATATTTCATTCTTAACTTTATGCCTTTCACCTAAAGTCTCTTGGTTGTGCTCTGGATACTACTTAACTTGGCTGATCATCATCTTAAGCAAACTTTGTTACTGTTAATTAGCTCTTGATCATCATCAGAGTTTGGGCACGCATTCTCTCAGAGGAGTTTTAGGTATTCTGGTCACACACACTGTTGGTACTCGCATTCTTCCTGGGTTACACAGGTCATGTTACCAAGAAAAGGTGTATTGGTTTACATGGCAAATTTTTGGTAGCGGGGAAGCAACAGGGGTGGCTTTTGTAAGAAGATGCCAGAAACTTCCCCAGTGTTCAACAGAGCCAGTTCCAGTCAGCTCCAAGATGGATCTGACGCTGGACAAGGCTGAGTGAAAGCTGTTGCTGGCCCTCACCTTCCCTTGGTAGCTCTTTAACAGCTGCCCTGTGGAGACAAGACCATGCTGCAGCAAGCTTTCTGGCAGTGACCCACACTGGAGCAGTCCATTCCTGAAGGACTTCACTCTGTGGAAAGGACCCTTTCTGGAGCAGTTCCTGAAGAACTGCAGCCTGTGGGAAGGACCCACTTGAAGGAGTTTGTGGATGACAACAGGGGAAGAATATGACAAGGAAAAAGCATCAGACAATGGGTGATGAAATGACCACAACTCCCATTCCCAATCCCCTTGCACTGCTCAGGGGTAGGAGGTATAGAAGTTGGGAGTAAAACTGAGCTTAGGAATAAACTGGGGAAAAGGTGGGGGGAAGGTGTTTTTAGATTTGATATTATTTCTCAATAACCTGCTCCTTTGTTAACAGATAATAAATTAATTTCCCTGAGTCTTTTGCTTGTGACAATAATTGGTGAGTGCTGTCTCTGTCCTTATCTCAACCCACGAGTGCTTCATCATATTTTCTCTCCCCTATCCATTTCAGAATGGAGAATGATAAATGAGCTTGGTGGGCAACTGACATCCAGCCAAGATCAGCTCAACACAGAATCATAGAATCATAGAATAATTTGGGTTGGAAAAGACCTTAAGATCATCTAGTTCCAACTCCCCTGCCATGAGCAGGGACACCACACACTAAACTATGTCGCTCAAGGCTCTGTCCAGCCTGGCCTTGAACACCACCAGGGTTGGAGCATTCACAACTTCCTTGGGCAACCTATTCCAGTGCCTCACCACTCTCACTGTGAAGAACTTCTTCCTTATATCTAATCTAAACTTCCCCTGTTTAAGTTTAAAGCCATTCCCCCTTGTCCTATCACTACAGTCCCTGATGAAGAGTCCCTCCCCAGCATCCTTATCGGCCCCCTTCAGATACTAGAAGGCTGCTATAAGGTCTTCATGCAGCCTTCTCTTCTCCCGGCTGAACAGCCCCAACTTTCTCAGCCTGTCTTCATATAGGAGGTACTCTTGCCCCCTTATCATCAGAATGTGTGCAGATTTCCCAAAACTAGAAGATAGAGAGACATATGGAAGCAGTAGAGATTTTACTAATGACTTTTTCAACTTTACACAACTAAAAAACAAAATATTTTCAAAATGTTATTCATTTGAATGAAGAGAGTTTGGAGTTCTTGGTCTGTTAGAGCTTCATCAACTTCGCTTTATCCACGTGGTGCATTTTGTTAATTCTGACACCTTCTTACATCCTTAAAATCAAATAAGATGTGCCAGGTGGGTTGCAAAACAGTGGTGTGATCTGGCATTATTTCTGCCTTCCACTGTCATACATTTGAATATATGCAGCATAAAAGTCATACTGGCACATTTTCTTTCATCTGGCATACTGTCTTACTGATTTAGCTATAATTTATTGCCTTTTATGGGTTCTACTTTTCTTTCATGTCTCTCACATCAACACTGAATCTCTGAAGTTTTGAAATAATCCTTCCTTAGATGTATTAGCTTCACATTTTCAAAGTTCAGTCTCACTGTATTACTCTTTCCTGGCTTCCAATATTGCTGAGTCTGTTTGCATTTCTTTTCCTTGCCCTTAGTTTTGCTTTGGATGTGAGTGAGTGACTAAGGACCACAGTGTTCACTTAATAGAGAGATGCAACTGTTAACAGGTGCAGGTAGCACCTTCATCTTTGCTGCCTTCTCAAAATACATTCTGAACTTATTCCTGCTAGTAATACTGTTGCATCTTTAAAACAGCTAACTTTTTTGTAGTAAATGTAGTCCTTTATCCACAAATTTGTTTTTTCTTATGGTGTACAGTTGATATATATGAAGTCATAAGTTCAGCAAAAAAACCCCCAACCAACAAGTTCTGCTTTTGAGTTATAAAATCAATTCATTTGCTAGTAAAATAACAAGTTATTACACGTAGACACTCTTATACCTATGCTGAACCCTTAAACTCAATCCTGCCTTCTCACTGAGGCTGAGTAAAATTGACATAAATTTTCCCAGTTTATGGTACTGAAAAGCTTATCTATCAGAAGGGAATTTTTCACTGAGGAAACAGGAATACAACTATTACACTTGAGTAGCCAACAATACTATGTAGTCTGTCTTTTGAAAATGAAAAGGTACCAAAAGCAAGTTGCTTAACTGGATTACTACTGTAGAGCGTGTAGGTCAACATTTCAACTGCCAGTAAGGCTAGGATTTTTTAGCTATGCTCTTAGAAGAGATTCCAGCAAGATCATAGATGACATGGCAGCAGGTGGAGGAATTACCATGAATAAAACAGAACCAGCAGCCATAGTGAGAAGCTGAGCAGCTGTGCTTAGGTACTCAATACTGTTATTTCACCACAAGATTAATTCCATGGACATCTCATTGAAATGATTTTAGCTGGCTGGCTGGCTGGATTTTCCCCTAGACTTGTCTGATAAATAATTTTCCTTCCTAGGTATTTTGAGTTTATCATTTTAAATTTAGGATAATGGCTTAGTACAGATTTAAAAATCAGTAACTGTTGTTCAAGAGAAAAAGAAAAAATAGTTATATTCCTCTTCCTTTGGAGGTGCTACAACTACTGTAGTAGAATCTAATCTTTCCAAGTTTTCTGTGTGTCTGTATAGTGCATTTTTCTTTTTCTTTATTTTCCATTCCCTCTTGTTTTGACATGCCTTCACAGAAGACTACAAAGAATCTTTTTTATTTCTATTTCTCAGACTGTCTGATCTACTGCTATATAAAAATAACCTCTCTGAAGGATAGCCTGGTGGTTACATAGTATATCTTTTGATTTCTGTTAATATGCACATTTTAAAACCCTTGTCAGCAAAATGGATGCTAATAATAGAAGCAAAGAAAATCCCAAATGTGTGTGGCTAAATTCCTAACAAAGGCAAAGCCAGCTACTGGACTACAGTTAACTTTGGTATGAGATGAAGACTGAGTTTACTGTTTTTGGTAGAAACACAGATGCTAGTGCTTTATCATGAGTCCCTTTTACCCAGCGGTGAGATAGAGAGTGGGATTCTTGTAAGTAGTAGCAGATGGCACTTCTGACTATTTTAAAGCAGTCATATTAACAGATGCAATTGAGAAAAATTGTGTGAAGTTTAAAAAAAAAAAAAGTTACGTGTGATTTTGGAGAGTTTTGTCAGCTGATTTTGTCAGACTGTAAGAAACAGTAGTTATGACTGTTGGTTATTTCCAGCTATAAGGTGATCCCTTTGCTCAATGCTGATACTATGAAAACAGCTACAAACGAAGGACAAGGAATTCTGGACTTCTTTAAGAAATGTTTTACTTTGCTTTGCTGTGTCAAGGAGGCTAGAACAAGGCACAGATTCAGATTTCTTATTTTCCTCCTCCCTTTGACAGTCCAAATGTATTATTTCTCAAGGTTTTCACCAGTAAATATTGTGTGAAAATGTATTAACCCAACATCTCTTTCCATCTCATGCTGAACTGTGACCACAAGTGTTTCAGAAGATGTCTTTTGTAGAGAGGAATTTAGGAAGGTGGTCCACAGTTCATTAAAATGTTAACGAAAAATGGTAAAGGGTCTTATATGAGAAGAAGCTCATAAAGGGCTGAAAAAAAGAAAGTGTTAAGGAAACATCATGAATTAACTCTTGTGGAGGGCAGGGGGGAGAAATCAAGCCAAAATTTTCATTTCAGATTAGATAAAGCATTTTCAATCCAAAATTCAGGTCACATTAGTATTATTTCTGTATTGTTTTAATCAGTCACCTGCAATATATGTTGTCCCAGGTGCAAAACTATACTGCCCTAAAATTAATCTAGGGAATCTGGTGGGGCTTTAAGTCTTGGTTGTTCTTGCTTCCTGTCTTGCTTAATTAGGTGTGCAAAGAAGAACTGATAGCTTGTTAATACATGACTAAGAGCATGTGCTTTTCTTCTAGCTTACTCACTTCTGCAGGATAACAAATGCTGTGCCCCAGAAAGCACAGGTCAGATCTTGTAATGTATGTCTACATATACTTGAGGGAGGGAAAACAACATGGAGAACTCTCTCAGGAGTATAAGCATTTAATGTTCCATTAGTCTCCTTGATTTTATTCTCACTTTTTCCAAGAGAAACAGACTTTGATACTATACCTGTACTGACTTATAGCCCATTATACAAAGAAACCCAAGAAATAAATTTGCAGGCATTCGCACATCCCTCAAACCATTCAGCTCTGAGATGCTTTACTCTGCGTAAATTCTTCCCTGCAGAATCCATTTAATTGACAAGTCTACTGAAGGCAAAAGCACATGAGAAATTTAAGGTGTACAGTCTGAAAGTAAGAGGGAGTGTTGAAGGTCTTTGGTGTCATAGTACAGGCACACAGTCCTTCAAGCTGTGTGCCAGAGCTCTTTATCATGGGCTGCCCAGAAACAGTAGCACCATGCAACACAATAGATGCACATACCCTAGCTGGCAATTTGGAAGCCCTGAGTGCACATGAAGCACTATGTGATATTTTAGCTTACTGTTAACCACCTCATCATTGACATGAGCCTGATATGCTCACTTTTTCATACTATTAAGTGAGGCACAGATTTTGTTTTTCCAACAGCAGTAGAAAAATAATAATATGTGTTTGTACTGGCAGTGGTTACATTAAAACTTCAAACTCTTCAGAAAAAGAAAATCAGAAAATTGAGTGCCACAGAAGACTGAAGATTTTTCATCTGAAATGTTTGTATGAAAGAGGGCCTTTGCTCCACACAGAAATCTGAAGCATGAAAACCTGAGAATTCATTTAAATCCTCAGCAGAAAGGCTGGGAGAAATAAGAACCTAATAAAGGAAATAAAGAATCCATGTAAAATTTCTCACAAATGGAAAGAGTAAAAGCTTTAAAAATACCTTAAAAACCTATAAAAACCTTAAAAATCTATTTCCTCACAGCCTCTTTTGTCTATAACAGAAACAAATCAGAGTCCACATTATTTGGCAAACAAACTTAAATATTAACTATTTAAACATTTCCTCTTAAAAAAGAAAAAAATAATTCTGTACCAATTCTTTATTCAATATTACCATTTTATTATTACATTTTATTATTATTACAGTGTGTGTAAACCTTGAATATCTGTGGTTTTGGAAAGTTACCTCTTTTCTTTGCTATGTGCAAGTGTATGGGAACATCAGCACCTTTTTACCTACACTGTAAATTGTCAAAAAATGCTTCTGTGTTCTCAATACATATGTGCAAGAAAACATTAGTTTTAGCTATGGTACCACAGGCTCAGTAAAAAATCCCACAGTTTCTAGTAATTACTGTGTTTGGGTTACTCCACACAGAAATATGGGTAGAATTGAATTAAATGCTACTTTTCAAAAACTATTTCATCCTCTACCTCAGTAATCTGCCGTATCCTGTTGCTCTAAAAAAATTATCATATAGTGATATATTTGAAAGAACAAAGAAAGCAGTAGCTCCATTTTTATCTGGATGCTTCATATACTGAAATACTATATACTATCTGAAATACTGAGAGCATCTGAAAATTTAAAATTTCTAAATTACACTTAGCTATCTCCTGGTCTTCTACAGAAGCTAGATCTTATGCTAAAATTTTAAGCTCTCTTGTATACAAATGCTTGTTGTGTGCTGTCTTTCTTTAGCTCATAATATCAGTCTCCAGTGAGAAGAATCAATCCAAGTGATGCCTTACAGAACATTTTGCCTGACCAAATTCCAGCATGTACGTGCAGATCAATACTCATGTTTTTCTTCCCTCATAACTTTGTTAAGATGGTAAATTTTAAAATACAACAGCAGTATTTTCCCTTTTCTGAATCTAAACAATTATTTGCCTAAAAACTACATCCTGAAGAGACTGCACTGTCTCAAAATTCCTTTGTGTATGAATCTGCAAAATGTGAGTAAATATTTGACCACAGTGCCTCTCTCCATCAGTAAAGAGAATCTTCACATCAAAATAAGTATAAGTTTCTTAATACAAAGACTCGATTAGATGTGTCAATCAGGAAAGAGGCAATGCTGGACTAGCTATTTACAAACAAAGAAAACTTGCTTTATAATATCTCTGTTAATGATAGCCTTGGCTACACTGATCATAATATTGTGAAGTTTGGGAGACAGCTGAGTGTGCTCAAGGTTAGTACCAAGATAAAGGTTTTCAGGAGATTCGCTTTTATTTCATTCATAAAGTCATACCCAAGACAAAGATGAGGAGTGCCATAACCCTGAAAATATATTGTTTAATTGGACAACTACATGTCTAAATTCTGTTGCTGAATAAGGTCAAGCACCAGTATATGAATAACTCCAAATAGCGCACACAATGTTTTTCCCAAACACAACATTTGTCAGCTTAAAGAAATGTTTTCTTCTTCCCTATTCCAGTCTTCCCACTGCCAAACTTTACATCTCAGTGGGATATGTTGCCAATGAAAACACTGCTTTGTCTCCTAGTTCTGTGTATGTTGCAGTCTTCAGGGTGACAGAAGCAGAAGATGTTCACAGTAAGCATTTCTAGTGACAGCCTTTCTAAACCTCTGCAGCCTTCCAGTTCGACACATGCAAACTATAACCCTACTTCTGACTGCTGAGTGGGAATACAGATGATACAGTTAGTGGAAGACTTCTCCAGTAACAGCTGAATATTTATTTGGCAGTGGAAACTACAGCTTTGGCAGGGAAACGTTATTTGCCATTGATTTAGGTAGAAACATAATTTAATCTTTAAAGTGAAGAGAAAAATTGCATGAACAGTTTAACAGCTGAGGGTCCTAATTTTGACCAGTGAGTAGTGCAAATCTTGAGACTTTAGTCTTCATAGTCTGTGTCTCTCCCCTACCCTGTTAGCATACATTAACATCTATTGATACATAAATAGATCTCACTTATTAAAAGACTGCTTTATGATCTTATGGCATACATTCCATTTTTGTAGCAGATGGTACTTCTTGTTACTGATGCCGATCACATATGTTTTCTAGTAGAAAGTGCAATGCTATCGACATAACAACAAATTTAATATGTGAAAATAAAATGAATTCCTGCATTCTGCATAGGGTTGTTAAAGTCCCAGGAGACCTGGCTTTGTCTGACAATGTGCAACCTCAGATACACATTTTTTACAGTTATATTGCCAAAAATATTTTATCATGGCTTTCATCTTAAAATCTCCACTCTTTTTCTGCCACGCCTTTGCAAAGGCAAGCTGTCAGAGATCAGAGATAATCACTTTGGGAGTTCCACCTTTTATTTCTAATCTTCCCCATCATCCCCAAATGACACGTTTATTCTATAAATCTAACAAAAGACAAAGCTTTTCTTTTTCCATTTACATGGGCAGTATTTCAAGTGGACCTGAGGCTTTTCACTGCCTTAACCATAAATCTGTTGTTTGTGATCTGTACCTACATTTAGGTATTTCAAACTTACATAGAAGAAAAAGGTATAAATCATAACTTCAGAAAACCCAGAAGAAAACAGTATCTATTTTCATGCAAGATGGCAAGACAGATCCAGAGAGTATCAATTTAGCTGTAAAAAGTTAAGATAGGTGACAGTACTCCCAAATGCCAGGGATCAGCTGTTGTAGCTTAAACATCTCCTTACTACTACTTCCTCTGCTGGTCGATGGAGAGTGTGTTTTGGAGGGGTAATGTTTCAAGGGGCAATCCTATCCTGTGACTTAAGGCAAGCTCAAGAAGTGAGAAGGCACATGTGAATCTCACGAGGTCTAACAAGGCAAAGGCCAAGGTCCTGTACCTGGGTTGGGACAACCCCCACTATCAATACAGGCTGGAGGATGAAGGCATTGAGATCAGACCTGTGGAGAAGGACTTGGGGGGTACTGGTAGAAGAAAAGCTGCACATGAGTCAGCAATACGTACTCATAGCCCAGAAAGCTAGCTATATCCTTGACTGCATCAAAGGGAGCATGGCCAGCAGTTCCAGGGAGGTGATTCTGCCCTTCTACTCTGCTCTTGTGAGACCATAGCTGGTGTGTTGTGTCTAGCTCTAGAGTCTGCAGTACAAGAAAGACATGGACCTGTTGGAGCAGGTCCAGAGGAGGGCCACAAAAATGATCAGAGGGATGGAACATCTATGAGTACAGGCTGAGAGAGTTCAGGTTGTTCAGCCTGGAGAAGGCAAAACTCCAGGGAGACTTTATTGTGGCCTTTCAATACTTCAGGGGAGCTTATAGGAAAGATGGGTCTGTTTAGTAGGGTTTGTTCCAATAGGACAAGGGATAATGGTTTTAAACTAAAAGAGAGCAGATTCAGACTAGGTATAAGGAGAAGAATTTTATGACGAGGGTGGTGAATGCCAGAGAGGGACTCTTCATCAGGGACTGTAGTGATAGGACAAGGAGTAATGGGTTTAAACTTAAAAAAGGGAAATTCAGGTTAGATATAAGGAAAAAATTCTTTACTGTGAGGGTGGTGAGGCACTGGAACAGGTTGTTCAAAGAAGTGGCAGCGTTCAAGGCCAGGTTGGACAGAGTCTTGGGAGACATAGTGTGTGAGGCGCCCCTGCCCATGGCATGAGGGTTGGAACTAGATGATCTTAAGGTCCTTTCAAACCCTAACCATTCTATAATTCTATGGGGAAACATTGGAACAAGTTGCCTGGAGAGGTGGTAGATACCCTACTCCTGGAAACTTTCCAAGGTCAGTTGGATGGGACTCTGAGCAACCTGATCTAGTTGAAGATGTACCTGCTTGTTTCAGGGAGGTTCGACTAAGTGACCTTCAGAGTTCCATTCCAAACCAAACTATTCTATGAGTCAAAGGGGCAGTTGTGTAAAGAAAAGAGAAAGGTCTGCCCTTCTACTTCTTTCATCCTATCCAGAACCCTCTCTACTAGCTCTGCAAAATCTGCCAACAGAGCTGTGAGCCAGTTCTGCCCAGATAAACTCCGCCAGAGGAAGACAGCAGTCTACCATTATGCTTCCTCAAAGTGCTCTTTAATACTAAAATAGGAAGCTTTTATTCCATCCTTTTTCTTTAATTCCTTGGTCTTGGATTAGAAGTTGTAAAACCTGAGAAGAAAACTGAGAAAGTACTTTATTTGAGAATTAATTCTTCTTAAAAGAGATGGCAGATCTTTATCTGTTTCCTTCTCAAAATCTCTAATGGGTCTGAGCTCTTCTAAAAAAAAAAGTGAATTTTTTCATCAAGATAATCTTGTTATGTGCAGCAGCAGCTAGATAAAAGTTGTCTATATAATTAAGATGCTCTCCTTTGGGACCATCTCTGTGCCATAAATCTTTGCAGAAATTTCCTTTTGTATCCTGTCCTATCAAGTTCAACTATTCTTCCACCATCATCACTATCCCCTTCATTAAGTTTTACTGCAAGGGTATTTTTTTAAAATGGGTCCTAAAATTTTTGTTAAGGATGGGTTTTACCACTGAACTGCAGATTATGTCACATGCATGCTCCACATCACTAATCCATTCCAAAGAAGACAAATCACTTTTTGAACCTGTCAGCATGGGTAGGTTATCTGCAGGATGGGAAGATAAATTTGTTTACTTTCCTAGAGATCTTTCATTGGCATAGATTGACTACGATTAGTTTGCTAAATACTCTTTTGAGTTGATGCACAATCTTTTTTACTTTGCAGTGTGTGACGCCTATTTGTTAATGTCCTAATTCTGCCCAAATTACTTCAGGCTAACAATCTCTACCTTCGTTTAAAGTCTTACATTTCCTTTGTTTCAATGGTAATCTAAGTACCTTCTGTCCCTTTTTTTTTTAAACTTTTCCAGCTTCATATACTCTTCATATAATATCCTAAGAAGAAAAGCTCAGAATATTCCAACTGAGTCTTTACTATTGCTCTGTGAGTATTTAACTTCTGATTAATACATATCACTTCTAGAGACATAATGCATGCCAAGACATGCCAAGACTTTGTTTACTTTCTTGCTGCTACCAGACATTGTGCAGATGGCTAATGCATTATCCTTAATCACTCTAGGGTCTTGCTACTGGTCTGTTTTGTAGCTGAGTATTCTTATTTGTGCTGTAAAATTTATGTCATGTGGTTCTGGTCTCCATCTCTACTTTTCTTTACACAAGGGATAACCATATCCTGTTGAATCAGACTGGAATTTAAGACCATGGCATAGAGATGCTTTGCAGGATGGTTGCATCCTTAGAACTGAAAGAAAAAATTGCAAATGTTGTTTCTGTATTTTATATTCTGTCCCTCCTCCCCCCAGCTTTTTCTTTTCATTCAGGGAAATACAGCAAGTCATTCCAGCTGAAGACTCAGAAATCAAGTGGCTAGAAATGTTTTGGAATGTGTTCTATATAGATATCTTATAGCTAATAATGGGCCTTATTAGACCAAGTAGTGCCAAAGGCAGAAGTCCATAGTATATTTACAAGTAGAAACACTAGCTGACAGGATGTGCTGAATGAAAAAGGCCCACTGGAGTGCCTATTTGTGCCCAGTGTAGCATTCTGTGTCCTGTATGGTTTAATATTACATTTCTATACACAAAAACTATTGTAACATCTTTGTTCCCCTCGTCATAACATATTTTCTTACACTGAAGGGTATCAACCATGGACTTAAGTAATACTCTGTACAAGACGATCTCTGAACTCAAGCTCCCTGAATACTGTGTTAAAAGCCTTGTGAGAAACACAGCAGCCACTGTGCCTATGACAGAATTGAGTGACTGTTTGCTATTTGTGTGACTAAAATAATTCTAAAATTCCAGTTCCCAAACTCATTTGCTTGTCAGCATGGTCTTAGTCCCTCTGACTGAATGGATAGACAGAAAGCAAGAGCAGCTCAAGCACAAAAAGAGAGAATAAGTGAATCTTCCTGTTTAAATTGCAGCCTGCTAATTTGTACTTCCCTCTCTGAAGCACCAATATCACCACAAGAAATCTCCATTTCCACTTGAGCTCAGAAGGAAGAAAACAAACGATTTAGGAACAGCATGTGAATTGGCTGAGCTGTTAGGTCACAAAAAGTGCTCTGTTTGCAAAACATCCATTCAGAACCTCATTATTCCAAATGAGCTCCACCTGCACTTCATTATCACAGCTTTTTTGCTTTTTTGCTTTCTTTTTTCTTTTTAAGTGGAGGAAAATTTCATCTTGCCTAGAATCAAGTGTGTGAAACTGTAGGCAACAGTGTTAGATGGGCAAGTTTAAAGAAAGCTTTAGCCTGGTGGATGAAATGTAATTGAGAGTAAAAACGCTGTACATAAAATACTGCTTCATTATAAGTAATAGGGTTAGAGGAACATTTGTGGTCTAAGTGTCTCCTGACCTTGCTCAGGTCTCAGGCTACATGGACTTTTGTAAGTGGAATGTATTATTCAAGTTTATGCCAGGAAACAAAAATACTTTCTCTATTTTATGAGAAACTGATTCCTTTTCTTTGATTCCTTAAATAAAGCAAAGGACAGTGAACAGGGACAATAAAGATAAATGTAGGAACCCCAAGAGGCAAATATGATTCCTTCTTTGAGAAAGTCTTTTTTATCCTAGAAATTCTGAAATATAGAAGGTTGATATTTTGAATTTCAACAAATAGTTAATTAACAAAAATCGTCAGCTATCCTCTCATCCCATCTAATTTTCCAAACACTTGTCGAGATGCTTAAAACACTGTTGTGAAAGGCTGAAAGCATTTTCATTATGCACTATCCTCTGCTTCTGTGTTTTCTAACCAGCTTTTCTTCCAACCCGCTACCCAAATCTAAAGAACTGTTTTAACATATTACGTGGAGAATATTCTTGTCTTTCAACTTTCCACTTACTTTAGTCACACTTATTCATGCCTGTTTACAAATAGGTCATGCTATTTTCATGAAAAAGTCAGTCATGACAGTCTCTAAGGGTTCAGAGCAACACCTATACACTGCAAGACTGAAGTATTACTTCTTCTGGGGATTTTTTTTATGCATTATAATGTTTTCTATAAGATTTTCAAGAAATGCCTTGTGGTTTTTTGGTACTCCACTTAAACCATCAGAATCAATTTCCATTTCACATCCCATGTCAGGGTCATTTATTTCCTTTGAACAATTATCCCATATAATCCTTCTAGTTAGGCATGAAGCACTGTAGCTTAAAAAAAAAATCCTTATTTTCTTCAACACTTAGATGAAACCAAGATCTCATGGTGGTTAAAGTGAAAAGTAAATAGTTAACAGGCTAGTAATCTGGTCACACAAAATGAGACCCGTTGCTGTTCCACAGGCATTGGCTAGTTAGTATATTGACTGCTTTTGATTATTAACAAAACTATTTATTTGAATTGTTTTCCTTAAACCTGGAGACATACCCAATTTTTAGAACCTATCAGTGCAAAAGAAATTAAGTCTTTCTTCATCCAAATACAGCATTCCCTATACTTTATTAAAAAAATTCCTACCTTATTCTGTCTGAACCACTTATATTACATATGCAGAAATTCATTAATACAGGTTAGCTTTCAACCTGGTATTCAATGCAAATTATATCAAATTATATATGGTGGCTTATATATTTGGATTATTGTCACCATTGAATCAAAAAATATTCTACTTCAAAGCTGAGGAGACCCATGGCATATAGTAATAGAAAAAAAGCCAGAGGTTTTATTAAATTTGACACCTAATCTTTCCATCAAGCTTATAAAAATGCAGTAGTGGCCTAGAGCATTAAAAGAAGTACCACTGCAAAATGTAGCGTTCTAAGCCACTGCTGTAAAAATACTGTTTTAGTATAAATGGTGAGGAACTAATAGTTCTTATTTATTTTCCTATACAATCATATTGCATTGTGCTAAGTCTGGGAAGATGACTAAAGCAGGTACTTCACAAAAAAGCAAGAGGTGTGTGGTATTAAGCATTGTTTTACTGATTTAAAACACCGTAACAATAAAAGATACAATCTTCCAAAGTGACAAGCTCACTAGCCTCCTAACAGTGGCTCAGTTGTTTAATTGCTATGCAAAGTACAAAATGAGTACCATGTGCTCATTTCACCTACTCAAAGGTTCTAGATATACTCTTAACATTAAGAAGACTCCATGGTTATGGATTCCTCTCTGAAATAATGTAGTTGTGGAGAATAAAAATCTAACCTAGACCCTGTTACTCTTGAATCAGTTTGTCTATTGTCCCTTCTAGCATGGTATTACTCTTGCATGATGAGCTGTCGCGGTTCAAGCCCAGCCGGCAACCTGGAACCACGCAGCCGCTCGCTCACTCCCCCCCTTTTCCTGCCTCCCCCCGCTCCCGGAGGGATGGGGAGGAGAATTGGAGGAATGTAACTCCCACGAGTTGAGATAACAGCTCTCCAGTAACTAAGGTATAATACAAACCACTACTGCTACCAATAATAATGATAAGAGGAATAACAAGGGAAAAGGACACAACCGCTCACCACCCGCCGACCGATACCCAGCCCGACCCGAGCAGCGATCTGGGCCTTCCGGGTAACTCCCCCCAGTTTATATACTGGGCATGACGTGCTGTGGTATGGAATACCCCTTTGGCCAGTTTGGGTCAGGTGTCCTGTCTCTGCTTCCTCCTGGCTTCCCCTCCTCTCTGGCAAAGCATGAGACTGAGAAAGTCCTTGGTCAGAGTAAACATTACTTAGCAACAACTAAAAACATCGGTGTTATCAGCATTGTTCCCAGACTGAAAGTCAAAAACACAGCACTGCACCAGCTACTGAGAAGGAGAAAAAATGACTGCTGTAGCTGAACCCAGGACATGAGCATAATCACAGCAGTTCCTGTTGCTTAGTTAGGATGAATTACCTGTCAGGAAAGGGAAAACATAGGTTGGCTGGGCTGTGATCTGTACTTCTTTTCAAAGACCTCTATTGCTCTATGGTTCCACCCGAAGAGCAGTCCTAGGAAGCATGTTCCCATCTTGGATCTCAGACTGCTGATGAAACCTTAACAATCAAAATGTTTTATGCATAAAGAAAAACTGCATAAATGACACTAAGTTCTGGGTTTAGTCACATTAATGTTTTAACTGCTTAATAGCTCAAATTTTCTACTTGGTACAGAAAACCTCATTAATAATGCAATGAAAATATTATACAGAAAATGATGTTCCTAGTAACTACTATTTTACTTTAGCACTATGCCTAGCCTCCCAGTATTCCCCTGTATCCCAAGGCTGACAGTTCCAGTCTTCCTAAAGGGTTCAGGAAGGGGAGGTTTAGCATTGAAATTATTATGCTGAGGCATTTTTTTATGGAAGATTATAATGCCTGTGGTGAACATTTCATTCTCCTCAGTCTTGAGGGTCTGCCTGAGGCTTTTACTAGTAATGGTCTTGTAAAAATCATATCTATTGGATTACAAACTGGTAAATAACTATCTAGTTTCAATTCATAACTTCTGTGAAAAGCTCAGCTTTTGCCATACTGTTCAGCACACTTATCCCATGCTAATGAAATGTTTTGGTGAATTTAAATCCATGTGTTTTTCAAGGTTTTTATTGTGGTACCTCAAGTGCGCCAGGTGCTTAGTTGGTATAATCCGTGCACTTCTGTCAATGTCAATTAATCTGACATAATGACAGTGCACGATTGTATCCACTACACTTTTAACAACCTGTGATTAGGAAAAGACTCAACTATTTTTGTTGAGAATGGAGATAAGTAATTAGTTTCAAAGATTTTTTATTTTAAACTGTGGCTCTCTTATTTTCTTTCTTCTTCATGGCTGAATTTTATGAGATGCTCAATCTCTCTTAATTCCTTGAGATAGCTGAATGTATAAAATACTGCATGTAACTGCACAAATCACAGATTTTGTGAGTCTGATTGCTATGCTTTACCCATTCTATTTTCTGTTCCTAACATTCCTGTAGCATGTATGCCCTATATATTAATTTTCATAACCTTTAACAATTATTGCATGACCATAAATTGACATCTGATAATCTGTTTACCTAGATTACTTACAACATGCTTCATTTTAATTGAAAATTTGCACTCTTTATCAGTTTACAAATAAATTAGATTTTTTAAAAAAACAAACAGCTGCTTTTTACATGGAACTATGGATATCAGAGATAAAAATTTAGGTGACTTCGTCTGTTGTACTTAATGAAAGTGTCTTCCTAGTAGCTGAAGTAAAAGATTGCAAAGCAAAGGCATGTTTTAGCCTTGATGTCATGAAGAGGTCCCGTTAATTCTAAAGCTACTACCATGTAAAGAAAGTCCAGTGAATACATAGTTGTGTGAGTCAAAGATATAATTGTAGTGCCTGGAACAAAGGATTTGTATATCTTATGCTTCTAATACTTCCTTTGAGAAACTAGAATAAATTAAATTATTGCTTTGTTATTCTTTTTAAAAAAAGCAGCACAAATATTTCGTATCAGAAGGGAAATCTGAGTACACTTTTGTTGAAGATGGAGACAAGACACCTATTGCAAAAGAACTACTATTTCTTGTGACACTTTTACTTATTTTCCTTTATAGTATTTCCTATCCATCTGGCTCCCCATAAGAAGTCTCAGTTTCTACTCTGCTGTCCCATTTCCCCCAAAGCAACTAATCCTAATGAACAGCCTACTTCTGGCAGAAATGTTTGGACAAGAAACATGGGAAAAATTATCGTAAGCTCATTCGAGATGGGCAGATGGTTCTTATAGTGTAGCACAGGGAATACTACAAGATTACTGTAGGGTATTATTTGTCAAGTTATGCCAATAAAGAGGAGAAAAAATAATCGTAATGTTGAAATAGATCCAAACAACTACTTTGAAAAATGTATTTATGTTACAAATAGCACTGTGGTTTTAACCTTATTGAAGTTCTGTGTAATGTAATGTACAGGCTCTATTAAATGTTCTAAACTCTGGGCTCTGGAACTGCCTAAAACAAACCCAAAAGACTGAAGAAAATGGAGAAGAGTATGCTTATATGCTTTTACTTAAGGATCACATCCTTTCTGCATGGAGATGAGAGCTGGAGTAGTTAAAACATTTCCATAACTTCCAGAAAATTTCTCTGTAATTAGAGAGATGATATTGCTGTTAAAAAAAAAAAAAAAAAAAAAGAGAGACGTTGGAGAACATATTTATTCAAAAAGTACAGGGAGTGAAACAAAAATTATGACTGTCATGGTAACTCCTGTCATTTTGGTTTGTTTCTTGGTTTGGTTTTTTTTTCCAGAGTCTCAGTCTCCTTACTGTCAATGCTTCTTGCCTGCTGTTCACTGCCTGCTATTCGTTGTCTGCTGCCTTGCAGAGAGAATTCTTTTGCTAAATCCTACCAGAAGAAATCTGAATTTAATTGACTCGAGTCTGAGGCAGGTGAATGCAAACTGTACCAACCTTGTTTCCCACAATCCAGGAAGCCACCACAAACAGTCACAATGACTACACACATGTCTTTGTGCCATATTCCATTAGTTCACATACCCGCTGAGTGTCATGCTATTGAATGTCATTCTCTGACATTAGCCTCTTACAGCACCAGGTACTCTCAAATGGGAAACCTCAAAATAATAGGACATTATAACCAAAGCTGGGACTTCAAGGAAACTCTAAATAAAAGGTATGGACCATACACTCATGAAAGGACAAATTTTTGACAGTGTGAATGAGACACTTAATGGATCCAGAAAGACTGGTAAACAAGACACGCTATTAATCTCTAGTCATATCACTATGTGGAATATCACTGAAACAGATTCTAAAAGACCAACACTTGTTATAGAGAGGAGCTGCATTCTGGATTGTGTTTGATCCAATCCAGTAATAAAAAAGCAAAACAAAACAACAAAAAGCAGAATAAAGAACAAAAATGACAACCATCTGACTCACAGGTTTTTCTCTCTAAAGATTTTCATATATGTTGCATATTGTATATACTCAGTAAAACACTGGAAAGCACAAAGTAGATAAACATGTAAACTGTGAACTGCAGTGTTCTTTCAGAGCATCAGGTTTTTTCCAGCCATTAGATGCCCGTTAGTATTAATAGACCTTTTAATGAAACAGTGCTAGTTTTGTTTCTTTTGTAGAAACCACATCTCTGAACAGCTCCTATAAAGTCCCTAAGGCTCTGCACCTAAGTCTCTGCATCACAATTTCTGTACAGTATACTGCCAGTCCTAAAGTCCTCCACATAATCCAAACCCAGAAGCTGGGAAGACTATATGCCAGCTGTTATACAATGTGGATATGCAATAAGGACATTATGATTGATTGCAAAAAAGCCAGAGGTAAATCAAGCACAGACAAAATTGGCAGCAAACTGGGAATTGTCTGTCAACATAGGATTCTTACATATACAGTGCATTGAGAAAGCATTTTGTAAAGAATAATATACATAAAGCTATTCTGATGAACATGTATTTTATCCGTAGAGGGAAAAAAAAAAATATATGGTAGCAGATGTGTAGAAAACCAAAGACCTGGGAGATCTGTTATTAGTTGGTGGCACTTGTCAGGGTTTCAAAAGTTAGTTTTTTCTGATCAGTCTGTGCTTACTGTGCCTCCCAGGGTTGAAATTTCAGATGGGCAGGTACTCTCAATTTGTACCATTTGTGCTGATATTTAGATTCAATGAATAGGTGTTCTGGCTGCTTTTTATGCTCTAATGAAACAAAATAAGGGATCAGCATTTGTTTAAAGTGAACCTGGTCATCATTATCACTTACTGCATTTTTCTTTTCACCGTGGAACGATCTGGACCTCTCAAACTGGAATCTTTATTAATTAAATTTAACCAAGAGATTCAGTGTGTTAGCTGCTGTCAGTCCACAGCTCTAACTTGTCTAAAGTAATCTTACCTCTTTTCACGCATGGTGAGGTTTTTGGGTGCTTAACAGTAAATAATTCTACAGATCCTCTCTGGTTGCACTACATGTTTTAGCAAAACAGATGGGTGTAGGATCCTCCAACCCTAAATGGAGCATTAGTTTGGGATTTGGATATCTCCAATCCATAAGTCCAACAATAACTACTCGAAGGATGTTGGAAGAGAGATTTAATGCCTTTGCTGGCCACTATCTGTCCGTCACCAGCATGATTTTACTTTATATAACTGAAAGCAGTATGTACTACATCTCTAAATCTTGAGTCTGAGCTTGAAGCTCAGATGTATTTGCCATTTTACTGTTCTGTTTGGATCCAGATTGCCACAGAGAATTATGGCCAAGGCCCCTCAAATGGAGCAAAGCAGCACCACATGCCATTTGAGAACTGTTGTACTGAACAAAGCTTGTGCTCTTCTGAGTCTAAACTCTGTGTCAAGACAGAGACCATCTGGTCTTTCCCTTGGACCAACAGTTCCCAAATTAGAAGTCATGCTTCTGGAAGTGTGACTGCAAATGCTGCTATGAATCCAGACATAAAGATAATTTGAGAGCTGCTGTCTTAAAGATTGTTCGATATCCTGTTTACATGAAATATGAAAAATGCAAATTAATATAGGCACTATTGCAATGGTGCTAAACTCCTCAAGGGTAGTCTCCTTACTGTAGAGGTAACTTACTAAGGTTGAAACATATTTTTCCAATTTGTATTGCCAATGTATACCAAAGCAGACAAGTCCACTGTGTGGATACAAGGCTCTGTATTTTTCTCCTCTCTTTTGAAACCTTTATTTGTTGCTAGTGGGGTTTTTCTGTTTGGTTGGTTGTTTTGTTTGGTTGGTTTTTTGTTTGTTTGTCTGGGTTTTTTAGGTGTTCTTTTTGGTTTTTTTTGGTTGGTTTTTTTTGTTGTTGTTGTTTGGTTTTTGGGTTTTTTTAAACAGAGAGTGGAAATTATTCTCCAGTCTGAAATTAAAAGAGTCTCAATTACCACCTCCCTTAAACCCCCAAACTATCCAAAGTGCTCTGATTTTCATGTCATGTACTCTGGTGCACATCCCTCCCCCAAAAGAAGACCGTGAAACAAACTTGAGGCTGCTTTTGTATCCTTTCGAGGATACCATGCTGTAATATGTAGTTTGACTGTTTGCCTTCTGAGTATTTAGTCCTTTATCCTTATAGTAAACACCTTGTTATTTCCTTGTAGTTTCGCTGTACTTTGGCACTGGACAGAAATGATCTTGTACTTCTATGCTGACCTTTCTTTCATATGGATTTCAGAATAGAGGCAAATTAAAAAAGCTGGTAAAGTGCTGGGGAAAATTCTATTATGCCTCCTATAGTGATAGCTAAAAAAGCTGGCATACAAAGAAGAGGACCTCTTCTTTCTTGGCTTTGTATTTAGTTCATTGTCTACCTTGACAACTCACAAAATGTGTTTGCCAATTTTTCTTTTCCCTCAATATCATCTTTAAAATAAACTTCAATGACTCATTATGTGAATATTTTGGCCATGGTTCAGGAAAGCACTCAGGCATATTTTTATTTCTTTTCAAGACAGCATATAAGCACCTGAGCAAAGATAAATACACAGGTAAGCATTACAAGAAGCATTAGGTAAACTCAAAATCTGAACTGAACAATGGTTCATTTTAGGGCTACATCTAGCCCTAGGTTCATCTGGAAAGTCAATTCCCCTTCTGTTTTTAACTTTCCTCAAAGAAAAGATATAGACAAAGCTGCCTGTCAGCAATGCTGGTGGTGCCTCTGTGAAAATATATTTAAAAAAGGGCAAAAATTCTGGACAGGCAGAGGAGTGAGGGGAAAAGAGTGTGAGACAGCCTGGCAGACACCAAGGTCAGTTAAAAGGAGGGTGAGGAGATGCTCCAGGAGCCAGAGCAGAGATTCCCTTACTGTCTGTGGAGACCATGGTGGAGCAGGGGAAATGTATGAGTAAGTAGTAGCAGAGAGGAGCTGTTATGGATTAACCACAGCTCTCATTGTCCATCCTCCTGTGCTGCTCAGGGGTGGGGAAGGAGATGGAGGAGTTGTGAATGAAGGAGTGAAGCTAAATCTATGGAACAGCAGGGGAAAAAAGGTGCTTTTTTAATTTTGTCTTTGTTACCAATTTACCAACTCTATTTTAACTGGCAATAAATTAAATTAATTTCCCCCATGACAGTAACTCTTATCTTCCTGTCCTTATCTCAGCCCATGAGCTTTTTCATCTTGTCTGCCTGTCCTGTTGAGCTGGGGAGTGAGAGGGTGTCTGGGTGGGCATCTGGCAGTCAGCAAAGGTCAACCTGAGTATAAATTATTTCTGTCACAGGAGATACATGGAGCATTTTCTGCATGGTTCATGTACAGTGAATACCAGCTTCGATGGTTAAAAATTATGTCACTGTGAACATACTTAGAAATCTTACTTTTGTGAGGATACATTACCAAAATAAGTTTTAAAGAAGCTTTCTCAAGCTACTGATTGTCAAGAGGCAAATTTACATATTTGTGATTACTGATGAGAGGGAGAGCTTAATACACTTACCTCCAGGAAAGGTTTTCTGTGACCAAAATAAGAGCCTATTTAAGACTGGCCAGAGACTTCAGTCATTGTAGTGACATGTTTTGAAAGAGGATTCTTTAAATAAGACTGGAGAGTGTCTGAGTAGGATAAGAGTAACTTTGGGTGTAGAAGTAGATATTTCATGAAGTTAGTAGAATCAAGCTGCATGTCCTTAGGATAACTTGAATGAAAACTCCTGTAGAAACTTGTTACAATAATGGTTTTCATTTTCCAGCACTGCAAGATGTTGCAGATGATGATACAGTAATTACTGTGCAAGGAGCACATTAAGAAACTGCATAACTTAAAATGACTTCATTGTTCCAACTGCAGATTTGAGAATGGAAAATACTCCCAGTACAATTATAAACAGTGGATACATTGGCAAACTTTACAGAAGAGTTCATCTTTGCTGCTTGCCAACTTTACAGCCCTACAGGAAGAGAAATTGTTTAAGTAAGTCACTGTAAAGAGCACCACAATTACCTGTGACAAGCATAAAATATTGTTGTATTTATTAAGCATCTATCAACTGTTACATATGGTACCTTGCAAAATAAGATCTTCTCATACAAACATATGAGAGCAATGAAATACAGTGCTGAAAGAATGGGATGCTAAAAAAATATTTGAAAGATGTTTATCTTGCATTTCTAGAGAAATACTTAACATTTGGAAGAAACCCCTAAGATCTGGTGGCCATCAATACACATTGCTAAGTTCATTTCTTCACAGGGTTCAGAAAATGGAAGATGCTTGTTAATAAAAAGAATTTCACATTTTGGAAGAATTGGAAGATTTGAGTCTATGTAATATTTTTAGTTTATGGTAGGTTTATATTATATTCATAGCTAAAATGCAGTTCTTAAATGTATTTATGATTGAAGCTGATTGCAAGTTTTCAGTGAAATGCTGGTAAATTTTGTCAGAAATTGGCCTACAGAAAGTGGAGACAAGAAAGAGTAAATTTTCTCCGATCTAGAGTAAAATTTTTAGTTAGCAGGCTTACTTCAGTTAGCCAGCACTCTGCAAATCAGGGATTGTTACAGAGGATCTGATTCAGCAACATGTCTGCTGTGATTCAGAAAAAGAATTATTCAGTAACCCAAATATCTATTGACAAAAGAAATTATCTAATGTCTAATCTACTAGCTACTTTTGTCACAGAAATTGTTCTTATTAAAATCTTGTATGTTTTGGATTGCTTTTAATTTGCAAGCACATCATGAACAATTTTACAATCTTATTTTATTGACATTATAAAAAATGTGTTTCCATACTGGCTTGTTTTTTTTATGTTATAATAATTTTTCAAGTATAAAACAAAATAATTACCAAGTCATAAATAATTAACCTTACAGGCACAGTTGATGTCTAAGTGACAGTATTCCACAGATTAGCTGCATTTCCCCTCCTTCTTCCGTGTTGTCATGATACTACAAGGCAGTATTGGAGCTCTGCAGGGGCCATGTGTGCAAACTTACAATAAGGCAGAATTCTTTAACCAAAAGAGTTACAACCTCACTAGGATCAAAGCCTAACAAGTAAATGTAAGAGATAATTTCAGGCAATGTGGATGGAAGATTAAAGCAGTGATAAGATCCTTCAGTTGTACTCGCCAGTTGTGTGCCTAAGTGGATGATGAAGCCATAGTCTATCTACAACCAAAGGAAGCTGGATAGTCATATTCACCTCACAAGGCATATGCATGGAGTCCCAAAGGCAAGAGGTACCAAAGCCTGTTAGGTTCCCAAATAAATCTCCACCTGCACTACATAAGAGTTCAGCTTCACTGTCAAATAACAGTAAATAATATACCTTCATCAGTGATTCTACCTAGCCCCCACCGAGTTCACTGATCCTATACACAATTTACAGCAAAACCATAGAGCAAAATGAGGCCATCATAGCCTCCATGTTTCTGTGAATAGTTTATTTTTGTATGTGTTCAGCCATGAGTAGCAGGAAAAGTACAAACCATGTTCAGTTCTCAAGGAAATAAATGACCAAACAAAAGACAAACACAAACAAAACTCGCCTAGTAGGGAAACATGATGGTGATTGACAACTACTTTGAGAATGGAACACTGCAGCAAAAGACAGCTTAATAATATTAGCACTGTTTCTATGAGAATGTACCCCTACATTCCTAAGTTTTTGTTCTTATTTTTTGTACTTTCCTACATTTTTTAGGATCATGGGTAAGTATTGAGTAACACAATTTGAGATTAGCAAAAAAGGAAAGCTGCATAAAGCTATAGTGTTTTGCAGACAAAACCATTCTCTGTTTCAAAAACTCCACAACTGCTAAGGCGGAATGACTTCTCCATTTCCAAAACTGGCATTGGAGGCTGTAATGGGACAAGTAATTGGGTAAGCTGCTAAGTCCTTACCCACTGCTCCCTCTGCTACAGCAGGATGGGCAACAGAATAGGAAAGGCAAAAGTGAGAAAAACTCATGGGTTGAGACAAAGCCACTATAATAAGTGTAGCTCACCTGTCCTGGGTTCAGCTATAGCAGTCATTCTTTCTCCTTCTTAGTAGCTGGTGCAGTGCTGTGTTTCTTGACTTTCAGTCTGGGAACAACGCTGATAACACCGATGGTTTTAGTTTTTGCTAAGTAATGTTTACTCTGACCAAGGACTTTCTCAGTCTCATGCTCTGCCAGAGAGGAGGGGAAGCCAGGAGGAAGCGGAGACAGGACACCTGACCCAAACTGGCCAAAGGGGTATTCCATACCACAGCACGTCATGCCCAGTATATAAACTGGGGAGAGTTACCCAGAAGGGGCAGATCGCTGCTCGGGTCGGGCTGGGTATCGGTCGGCGGGTGGTGAGCGGTTTGTGTCCTCTCCCCTTGTTATTCCTCTTATCATTATTATTGGTAGCAGTAGTGGTTTGTATTATACCTTAGTTACTGGAGTGCTGTTATCTCAACCCGTGGGAGTTACATTCGTCCGATTCTCCTCCCCATCCCTCCGGGAGCTGGGGGAGGAAGGAAGAGGCGGGGGAGTGAGTGAGCAGCTGCGTGGTTCCAAGTTGCTGGCTGGGCTTAAACCACAACATCAACCCAACCAACAACAACAAATATAAAACCAAAAACCCAACTGATGACAAGGCAATTGATAGCCACCTCTCACAAGCAGATTGATACCTAGCCAGTGCAATGCCTAGCCAGAGTCCAGCCAGAGCAATGGTGACTTTGGAAAAAATCAGCACCTAGTTCTATTGCTAAGCATGACATCATATAGTATTGTCTACTATGGTTTAACCCCAGCCAGCAACTAAGCACCATGCAGCCACTCACTCCAGCCAACAGCATGAAGGAAAGATTTAGAATAGTAAAAGTAAGAAAACTCATGGGTTGAGATAAAGACATTTTAATAGGTGAAGCAAAAATTGTGCACACAAGTAAAGAAAATGAGGAATTTATTCACTAGTTGTCATCAGCAGGCAGATGTTCAGCCATCTCCAGGAAACAGAGCTCCAGCATATGTAACAGCTATTTGGGAAAAAAATACCATCACTCCAAACATCCCCCTACTTCATTCTTCTTCCCCGCAACTGTACATGCTTAGCATGACATCATAGGGTTAGAATACCCCTTTGATCAGTTGGGATTACCTGTCCTGACTCTGTCCCCACCCTCCACCCCCTCAAAGTCTTATGCACTTCCAGCTTACTCACTGGTAGGGTGGTACAAGAAGCAGAAAAAGCCTTGACTCTGCTCAGCAATGACTAAAACATCCCTGTATTATCAACACTGTTTCCAGCACAAATCCAACTATCACTGCATACTACTAGCTGCTATGAAGAAATTAACTCTATCCCAGCCAAAATCAGCACAGGTATGGATTACCCCTTAGGTCAATTCAGGTCAGCTGGCCTGGGTGTGTCCCTTAGCAAACTCTTGCCCACTCCTACCCTACTGGCCTTTCGGCTGGGAAGTTGTATGGAGACATAGCCTTGATGCTCTGTGAACACTGCTCAGCAACAGCTAAAACATGGATGTGTTATCAGTGCTGTTATAGTCATTCATGAATCGAAAACATAGCCCCATGCTCTACTACAGCCAGGCTCAGTACAGAGGCCTACAGAAAACTAACTATTCTTAAGCAACAGGTTTGACTGTTTTATAGCAAATAAAAATGCATACAGATTCAGTATATTTTTCCAATCACAATATTCGGTGGTGAAGCCACTTTTGCAGTGAGTAATTTGTTTTGAAAGTGTGGCAGTAGAGCTTTTTCTTGTTAGACTTTACTGATCTTTTCTTCTCCTGTTGTGAAAGGAAAATTCATGTTTGAGAAGTTCTTTCATTGTTGTGAGCAGAAAAAAGTAAATATCTTTGTCTTTGTTTTCTCACTTTTTTTAATTTTACAGAGAAAATTTGTTTACTTATTCAGAAATCAAGCTGTAAATGTTTGCTTCATGTACTCATAACTAGTTGGTTTGGTGGGTTTTTTGGGTTTTTTTGCTATTTGTGCAGTTCTTTGCACTGACAAGACAGTGCTGATTACTGAATTTGAAAAAAATAAAATCATGCTATGATTATTTCTTGAAAGTAGACAATAACTGGAGCATTAACTGTAAGGTACAATTAGAAGGCAAAGATTAGTTAACTCCATACAACCATATCTGGATTAATATACACATTAGGTTTTTGCTAAAAAATTATTCAGACTCTAAGAGGACATAATTGTCTCAAAAAAGTGACTGCCAATTACTTTATATACTGACAATGAATTGTCCAATAAATTCCAGTAGTTGGTTGAAAAGACCTTTTATTGCCTTTAAACAGTCCAAGGAGTGCTCAATGAGAACAGTTACTTTAGGATTGTTTTGTTGGGTTTTGGTTTTTTTTGGTTGTTGTTTTTGTTTTGGTTTTTTGTTTTGTTTTGGTTTTGTTTGTTTTTTGTTTTGTTTATTTTTTGGGTTTTCTTTGCCTAGCCATGTAAAGTGCATAACTAATGGGGACACTTGAGATTCTCCTATGTTAATGTGTTTTGTCAGTGTTGCTTTTCATGTCTTTTACCTGTAAAAAAAAACAAAAAAACCCAAACAAACAAACAAGGAAACAGATGTCTGATTGCCTAATATTCAAAACAGGAACACAACTTAGTGTTCTACTGTGTCAGAGATTTCTGCCAAAAAGTGAAGGTTTTTCCTAAGGTTGAGCAAAATCAAGACAGTTAACTCAAAACTGAATGCACATGTTTCTTGAATCAGGTCCTAAGATTTTATTTGCTTTCCCTTCAATGTCATTTAAGGAAATGCAACTGAAAATATAGCTTTCTGGTAAAGACATTTGTACCGCCTGAAATGTGTACATTACTGCTGCCATGTGACTCAGCAAAACACATGCTAGAGAGTAATCAAAGATATAGTGCATGCTTAAAACCAAGCAGATTCCAGAGTGCTTCACAAAATACATTTGGGCTTTGTGTTCTATTGTTTTGACAAATGGAGAACATAATCAAATTAATTATGTAAGAAAGAGACATCTATTTTGTTGTCTCCTCTCCTCTGTGACTGAGGAGAGAAGAACCTGATATCTGCCTGGTATTAGCCCCCAACCAGTGGAGAAGTAGAAATGTTGCAAAAGTGATGGCTGCTGCTGACAAGAACGCATACCTGTTGTGTGCCATAATGACCCAACCCCAACCCAAGCTGTTGCAAGACAAGAATTGTTAAAAAAAAAAAGACTTTATACATATATTACTTATTTTCATATCATTGTGTTTGAATTGGAAATTAGGTAAATGGAGTTCATCCATCCAAATTCCTCATGTTTTTTCTATCTCATTAGCTCCATAGCCCAGGCAAACAATAAATGCTTGTAATATCGCTGTATTTTAAGTGCATGCTAGACACTAGAAATGCATTGAACAGACTATTCAAGAAACTGCATTGTTCTTGTTCGTTGTCATTAGTAGCCCATGTATTTTGATTCTTATGAAGTAATGACATATAATAACAAGGGTTATTTTCAAATCTTACTACAGATCTTTTGCTCAGCTCATTTCTATAGGAGATAACCACATCTACTGAGATAATGCACTAGATGTAATTCAGGAAATGACTGTCAATTTGAACCAGTATCTGTAAAATAATCTATTTTCCAAAACCAAATTGCTTTCTCTACATGACCTTTTCTTCCCAGCATAACCACCCTGTAAAACTCTGCCTTTCTAGTGTGTAATTCCTTGACACTGTGAAGCATCAACTGAGAATTTCTTTGAAACCTGTCTGTTGTTCTTTTTTCAGTCCATGACAAATGTCTTGTATAATTTCTTGTGAATATATGTTTTCCTTCTGCAAACATTCATAAAGGGAAAGTACATATATTCTATTCAGGATCTCTTACTCCTTGAACACAAAATCACTTTTGCTATAACTTATACCCTGGAGGGAAGGGATGCCAACCAGAGGGACC
>NW_009912246.1:0-1009 GCF_000696875.1 Nestor notabilis
CTAACTATTCTATGATTCTGATTCTAAGATTGTTGTGGGTTTCAGTAACTCCAGTAGAACAAGGTTCAGCCAACTTCAGTTTATTTCCACATCAGATGTGTTATTTATATTCCTTTTTTTTCAACACAAGAACATGGCCTGTATCCCATGAATGTTTGATTTTTACTGTTTACTTATAGACTCGTTGCATTGAAGTGGTTCTGTGTTTTGTTCCATGGTTCAGTGCTTGAGTCATTAGAAATGATCCATTTGTTTCAGATTTTTTAGCCAATTGTTTAACTGGAAATTACTGTTTGACACCTTTTCCCATAGTTTTTCAGGGAATGGAAAATATTTAAAAGGGAATAATCACAGGACCGTTGTATATTCATCTGCTTAATCTCTACACATAGATAAGAATCACACATTCAGAATGCTACAGATAGTGAACACGACTGTTATAGCTAAACATGACGTTTTGAGATCAAAGGTGAAGTATATATATGTCACTTGGAAAAGACTGGTTTATAATTGTGGATAAAGACTCTTAAAAGAATTCCTGCTTATACTGGTATACTGTTATTGATCTCTTTTATTGTAAACAAGTCCTCTGGGGATAGGCAAATTACACAGGAACATGGGGGAAGAAACGTGCTCCCTTTATCTCTTTGTCTTTATCTCTTTTACTTGTGCAACTGATAAAAACTAATCCCTGATCCGTGAAGCCTGGTGAATCAAGTGACCTACAACAAAAGCAGAGTCAGCTCTGCTCAATCCCCAGAGAACAGCACAGGGAGGTATTCTGAATGCCAAGATTTTGTAAACAGCAGGAAAAATTAAAAGTTGTGTAACCACATGCTGCCCACTTGTATTCACTGATGTTGGTGACAGAAATCTCTGTCCTTTCTGTTTCTGTCCGGAACTGCTATTTAATACACATACCAAAAGCTTGTCAACCTGGAGATGGTTTGACAGCAGAAACAGAAAGTCTGAAACTCACACAGCACTTTGTGACCAGTGTGTTCAGCAG
>NW_009912246.1:1040-3197 GCF_000696875.1 Nestor notabilis
CAATCATCTTACCGTACTGGCACAGACCATCAAGATCACAGAAGCCAAGAACAGAGCAGGAACTCTCAGTATCCCACTACATCTGTGCAATACCTCACATCAGGAGCTGGATTTTCAGTGGTCCTTCAGCGTACTGCCCATGTGTGATTAGCATCACAGAAAATGATACCAAAGAGATATAGATGGTTTTATATTGTTTCAAGTATTTTCCAATGAGTATCACATTCAGAAAAATCTGGAATTAATACTGACACTGGCATAAAAGAGATCTAGTCAGCATTTTCTACTAACTTCTCAGTTTGATAAAAATCATCATGGTTCAATCAGAGCAAAGAGTGAGTAAGAAGTCCTGAGTCATCCCCTGCAGTGTTACCTGTCAAAATTCAGTCTGTGCCTCTGGTGCTTAACTGCTTACAAACTAACAGTTCAAATACTTCTTTTATTTTCCATGGGCCAATTCTCCTCATTGCTTACCTATGATCTAGTTGGAAAAGTTAGTGCAAAGGAGTTTGAACTTGTACAATCAAGCTCTTGCATTATGAGTAGGCCAAAGTGACTTGTGCTTTTAACAATGAGAAGTGTAATAAATAATCATTTTGCTGGTGTGCAGTTCAGAAATGACTTGGCAAATACTTCTTCAAATTCTTCTAAAACAAAGCAACAAACTTCCCAAAATCAAGGACAAAATGTTTACACATTTTCTGTCTCTAAAACAAAGATAAAGATGAAGAGGTAAGAATATAACAAGTGCTGAATAGAAAATAAATCGTATCACAGAAGCCTGGTTGTGCCCTCAGTGTGTGGTTCTCCTTTGGAAAAGGATTCTCTAAAGTTTTTCCCATTCTCATCCTGTACTCCAAGTTCTGTCCTTCTCTTTGCTCATCATTCGCAGTTTAAAGACTGTGTGGGCTAACTTAAAAAATTAAAGAAATCTTTTGAAAATGAACTTTTCTTTTTTCCTGACTATAGTCCAATGGAAAACATCTATAGGCCTCCTCAGTCTGTTTCCCAGCTCTAGAAACATCTTTGCCAAATTGCAGTTTGTGTAATTTGCACTTCAAAATGTGGGCACATAACCTCAGTGCTCTGAGTTGTGGGAATAAACAGAATTTCTCCACAAATCTTCAGGAGAACTTTTAATCAAAAGTCTGCCTGGGGCCGGATGTTATCATGCAACATGAAGAAGCAAGATTGTGATAGATCTACTCCCAGAAAGGTTTAATCAAATCTGTTCAGTCAGAGCACTCTGCCTTTGAGTCACTGATGGGCATAGGCAATGCAGGAGTGATGCAAGAATGTCCTTAAAGCAGCATGGAATTCTCTTGTCCCTTGCATTTAATGTGGACAGCATAGAGCACCGAGCCCTGCTTCTTGCTCCTTGGGTTTTGGGTGATGTGCACTTACTCTAATTTCTATTATTTTCTATTTCTAGCACTAGGATAAATACAGTGGATTGAGTTCAATATCCTTTAAAACCACATGCATTTGCATATGCCTCTGGACAGTGTTTTCAAAACTCAGTAACCCACAAATGAAGAATAATAAAAATATTTATCACCATCAAAAGAATAACCCTAAGGAAAAATCAGATAGAAATAAGGCACTGACAGTACAATTTATTTATTTGTAAGTTTATGTAGAACTGCTTATGAATTTCATATTTTGAGTATTAACTAATCATCTATTAATACTACAGAGATCTAATTTGCATCTCAATTATACTGGTGTTATTCTAAAATAACTCCACCAAGTTAATGCTTTTGAATCCAAGAATCCATTAACACCTTTAGTCTGGAATTTCCCCAAGTTTACTGTCTTTTATCTGAGATTGTAGAATGAAGACTCATGTCTGGAAGAGAGGCTAAAACAATCATTAGCAAATTAGTTATGATGTCAAGACATCAGAAGGAGCTCATCAGTGAAAAGTGGCTTAAGGATTTATTCCTCAGAGGACAGAGAGTGGGGCAGATTACCTATGGTACTGAAAACACAGGTATACTTTTTTCCAGTTGCTTGGGTTCAGAAAAAAAAAGAAACAAAGGGGCATTTTACATGAGGCTCTAAGTCATAGAGTGATGCCTAATATTTCTGTCACCATCTTCACCAGGAGCTGGATTCACCCTCTGCAGTAGGACTCACAGTATGGATCATACCATG
>NW_009912246.1:3211-29605 GCF_000696875.1 Nestor notabilis
GCCAAATAGCTCTAAAATCAAGAGGAAGTTCATTTTCACCAGCTGGTTGTAAAATTAAGTGCACAGGTTGAGCAATGATTGGAACAATATTTATTTTAACATTTTCCACTATTTCTTAAACCAAAACATCTTCTGCTTAAAATACATGGAACATTGAACTTTTAATAAATATGACTGTGTTGGAATGTGGTTACACTACTTCATGTGTATAAGGTGGGGGATTATTTTGAAGAAATAAGAGGACTCAGGGTATTACAAATGATTTCTCAGTTCAGTAAAAGAAAACATAACTTTTAGGAAAATGATTCCCAGTAACTCAGGTTTTGGTTTTCCTCCTACAGGAAAGTACAAGGTAAGTAGGGCTAGAGTTGAGTAGGAATTTTCAACAATTCAGACTTTCAGCTGGAAACAGCGATTCAGTCAAGGGAAATCTTTGCTTGGAAAAGATCTGTTTTTCACAGGTTTTTCCCTACCTCCATGCTTTTAGGAGTTATTTTCAAAACTTCTTTTTCTATTGCTGATAACTTTGGAATCAGTAGTAAAGATATATTTCTTTTTAAAAGAAGAAAAAAAAATTCAAAACAATTTCTGGAAGACAGATGTTTTATAGATGTTTTATAGAAAAGTTGCTTAGAATTGAATAGATTCCTGTTGATCCTATCTGTATTTCTTTTTAAAGTGTTATTCAGATATATACCAGTATTTTTAGAGAGCCCTTTGGAATAGCAAGTACAATCTCCACTGCCCCCTTAGCACAAAAAGCCCTGCTAACAGTAGGAAGTATTTGACACGGGAAGAATGCAGCTCTCCCAAGCCAGAAGGTGTACTCAGGAGGCACTCCTGTTTGGTTCTTGCCTTTACCTCTGTTCTCAGGCTTCAAGCCCCCACAGAGACCCTGGGAGAAGGCAAAGGGAAGGCAGTTTCACCTGCAGCATTTGAAATCATTCTGAGAGGGATAGATTTACAGTACCCCTTCAGGCCAGTGTAAAGGAGATGTACAATCCTGCAAACAGACACTAGAGATGTTTTACAAATTGTAGAGACATGGAGACAAACACATAGAGCAAAGCTAGGAATGAAATCTAGCCAATCTTGCAAACTCCTTGATTATTCAGACTCCGAGTAGAAGCTGAGACTTCATTCCCTGAGTGAGCAACCTTTGAACTGCTCTTATGCTAAATTTTAGATTGTGTTGATGACTGCATTCCTAAGGAGTACAGGTTCCATCAAAGGTCTGAAAGCGCACATGAAAGCACAGCAATTGCAGAGGACAGGAATGAAGAGAAAAGTATTGACTTGCTGTGTGAATGTGAAACAGATCTCGTATCTTTTATAAATATTTACAAAGTAATTAGAAAAAAAGGAAAGAAAATACACATCAACAAATGAGGCACATCAAAACACTGTCACTAAAGCTTGCATTTCAAAAAAAGGAGGAAGAGAAGCGCAGCTGTAGTCTATAGAAAACTTCATTAATGTTTTGAAATCACTCATAGGATTTAGGTGCTGAAAGGCATGCTAAATTGGGATTTATACATAATCAGATCATTGAAAAACATACAAATGGCTGCCAGAGTAAAGTACAATGTTCACTTTTGAAATTACAAAAAATCCTTTGTTTCAGAGAGTGAATTGACTAAAGTTTAGTTTCAGTGAAGCATGTTTTTGCTTTGGGTGTCATTATTTAGTTTGGCCTCCTTGCCAGAGAAACCTTTTTACTGACTGCAGTTCCTTCAACTGTTGTTTTTATTCTCCAACAACTTAAAAAAAAAAAAAAAAAAAAAGGAGAGAAAGAAAAATCAAGGCTGTATCAGATGCTTCATATTTAAATGAGAAGTGCTCAGTGTTTACCTTTAATTTTGAGATGGCAGTGGGGGAGAATTGCAGGGGGCTTGATTGCTTGCCAGGATTTCTCAAACAGATGGATTCCTCACTTAAATAATCTGGAAAATCAGGTTGGACTGGTTGAATCAAAATGCTGGCGAGTACCTAAAGAAAACAGCCATCCATCCATCCATCTATCTATCTAGGCACCTATATCACTCCCATCGCCATGGTGTCTGTGCACCCTCAATAGCAATGTCATGCAGCAACCTCAGATTCCACACACCACCAAACATGCCCTTGGCAAAACCCCAGCAGCTTTGCCAGAGATAAAGGATTATGTGTGTTATGCCTGCGCATACTAAAGAAAGGCTTTTTGCACTTTAAGAGCAGTTTCTGAGGTTTCTATGGCTAAGATATTCAAGCACACACGTATCCTAAATCTTAGGACTTAGTGATGATGAGTAGCTCTGAATGTACTCTTATTTTCATTAAAACCTTGTGATTAAAGAAGGAATAAACCACATATTTCCTTTTATAGTTAGATGGAGGCAGGAGGTAGTGTTTCCAAATGGTTACTAGGTAAACTCATTTGTCATCATTTTGTTTTCCTTTTTTTCTTCATTCTAATTTTTTTTTTTTCTTTTCATGTGAGAACTGCTTGTCTCAACACCTGTCGAGACAGGAATTATTTAGATAGGAATCCATTCAGAGGAGGGGGGAGGAAGTGGGGGCAGGACTGAACTGTCTGTTTGGACATCCACCCTTGCTGAAGGTAGTTCCCATGCATAGAGTAAAAAAATACATTTATCCACAAGTGAAGAACAAAGTTCCACTAGATAAGGGGCATAATGTGTCCTGGGCAGCGAGAACGAACTTTGATCCTCCTGAGCTGCACAGTCCCTAAAGGATATTTGAGAATGATAGAGAGGGCAACCACAGCCTGTGTCCACGGGTAGTGTGATTTGAAAAGGTCTTAATAAGGACCTTGAACCATTTCTCCTCCTCCCCAGTTCAAACTTGACAGATTGCACTGGCATCAAGCTGGTTTACAGGTACAGAAACAAGTAGATAAATTAAATGGACTGCATACCTCATGGGATTATGTATTTCACATACTTTATAATGATTTAAGAATTGATTTGTTGCCAAGAATCAGAGTAGGAAAAAAGAATGTGTATCAAGCTTTTCTGTATTATATGTTTATACAGACGTACACAGTCTAAATGGTTAGTCCTCTGTATCAGTGCACTGTTTACTGAGCAACCTCTATTTGTATCATAGTTCGCGTCTTCCTTAGTGTTCTGCCAGGACAAAAGACTCCCTCCCTTTTCTTCCCATTGAACTATTCTATACAGTTAAGTTGTGGAAGTTCTTCCCACAAGATGTTGCAGATGTGGGATCTTAAATTTGTTCACACACGATTGATTGAACACATGATATACAAACACTCTGAGGGCTATTAAACACAAAGCTACCACCTCTGGCTCAAAAAATGCCTTCTGCCTGCACAAGGTGGGCAGGACCTGTCCTTGCTCACCACTAGTGGAGGTCTCCACATATGAGGAGAAAGACTTTGGTCTGACCACTACAGAAGTTCCTACCATCTGCTGTTTCATGACTTCACAGAGCCATAAACGCACAATGTTTCTCACTTAACTGAGATTCTTCAGTTAGGAAATGAGATGAACCAAGGTGACCCATAGCCCCTGGAGAGGGTATGAAGGGGAGGCACCCACTGCATCCGCCTAGCACTTGCATTGCCCTGCAGACATACCTCTCTCTCCACTGCATAGAGAGGGTTATCAATTCCCTCAGTGTCTAATTGTTTAAATTTAAGTAGGATAAATCTAGGTCTATACTTTCATATGAGCATTTACACAGGAAATGATCACCATATAATTGCTGAGAATGGACATCTAGTGGTTATTTAGAATAATAAATGCAAATGTGTACCATAAAGGAACTGGCTTATTTCCAAACTGTAGAACCCAATCCTACAAATCTAGCTGGACGACTGATTTCTGAGCATTTGGTTTAATGTTTTTAATATCTTTTTTATTTATTTGTTTCTCCAAGGAACTTTAAAGCTGAAAAGTTTTCAAAAAAGCATTTCAAGAGGAAAACTAGCTTGTTTTCTTCTGAAAGTCCCCAAAAGTCACTAGGGAAAAGATTTAGTTTGCAGATTTCCTGATTTCCCATTAAAAAGAAAAAAAGAAAAACGAAAAAGAAAAAAAAAAAAGAATAGAAAATGTCAGACAGAACAGGCTGTCTAAAAATTGTTATTGTGGTCAAAAGCCACTTTTCAATTAAAAAAGTACCAATGACACAATGTCCTTGAGTTCTGATCTCCAGTTTAGAAGTGCTTACTGATATAAGTGGTATCACTGACTTCATTAAAACTACTTAGAAACAAAAACAATTGTTAAAGACATGTATAATATACCCTAAAATTAGGGTTTTGAAAATTACGCTATTTCGTTCAAGTCAATGCAATTTGAAATCTTTCAGCACCTTGCGAAACTCAGATTCCTCAGCTGTTATTGGCAGTGATGTTTCATATTATTGCTTTATATTAGAATAACATCTAGACCCCAAGCCTAGACAGACCATTAGTGTAATGCATACAGTACAAGGAAAAGACAGTTTGTAAAAGGTTTTAGAAAAATCACCATAACATGCTGCAATGCAAACGTAAGCAGTTCTGATTTTGGCTGAGTATTAATGCAGCTATGTGATCAAGGTTAGGGGAACTTTGTGCACGCTTACATAATTTGGGCTGGATATTGCTAGCTTTATTTATACGGAGTAGCAGTGGAACCCCTGCCTGAGTCAATGAGCATGAGGCTGACCATAACTAAGGACATGTTCACAGCCAGAATGAACTGCCATGCAAAGAGCCCAAAGCGAGTTCTGGGACTGGTATTATCTCTCAAAAACACTACAGTGAAGTCTGCCCAGTGTGACACTGTGACTACAACAGCGTAGTGCAGCAGAACTGGAGATTCACAATCCTTGAAAAATGCAGAACACTTGTCCTAGCTGGAGCAGCCACTAGCACACTATGAAGCACATGGCTCCAGCTCTCTTCTAAACTGCCTCTATGGCTCTACCATACAACTGTGTCTTTTTCAGCTTCACAGTATATTGTGAGGGCTGTGTCGTAGTCCACTAAAGGAGTGTTTCTATATCACAAAGCTTAGAGTATATTTCGCACGCTCCTTGGTGTGCACTGTTGGGAGGTGGATGGTGTTTAAAGACAGAGAACAGTGGAGGCAGCCATCCCAGAGCAGTGCCCAGGTCTTATTTCAGAGGACAACGAGGACATGTGCCCAGGAGCACCCTGGAAAGGTAAGCTGTTTGGTAAATGAGCTATAACCACTGCTGAGCCCTGCTCCTTGTCAGACACAAAAAGCCTGTCTGGGAGGATTACCTGCTTGGCTCCAGCCTCATCCCCTATCCAGCAAGCCCTAAAGACACCTGACATGAGATAGTATCCAGCTGTCAGGCTCTTGGGGACACAAAGCAGAGAGCTCAGCTTGCTACCCTCCACTGTGGAGGATTCATGGTGGAGCCTAAACTCACACATTCCAGTCCCTAATGGGTTAAACAACCTACTTCGCCCTCCACTTTTTTCCTTTCCTCTAAAAAATGTCTCCATTTTGTCCCTTAACCCATCTGGGTTTGACGGTCTCCTCTTCATCTTACTCTTCATGCGGAAAATCTGTACCTGCAAGAATAACAGCCCCATGAAGGTAAGAAAGATGATTTTACATGGTGTCAGATGTCATCCAGTCACTAGAAGGTTCCTTACGCTCAATGCAGTAGAATAAGTAACGGACAGGATGATCTTCATCTCACCTTGGTGTGTATGTGAAAGAGGCTAGATGAACAGGCTCCCTGCAAGTGTTTGTTTCTCTACCCTGACAATAAAGGGAGTATAGAGCCATGCAGATGCCTATATTATAGGTGTTTGAAGTTATGTGTAAACAAAATATTTACTTCTGGACTAGGATGTCTTAGTGCCATAAATGCTCAAAACTCTTCTTTCATACCTGCTAATAATTATGAACTTGGCCCTAATATCAAAGATATTTAGAGATGAAACATGTTAGATTTTTTTTTTTTTTTTAATTTACCTTCTGTGTTGTGGGGGGCAGGTTCAGCCTTCAAGGCACATTTTGGTCACGTATTTAAGCTCTCCTTTATAACGAAGGCTACAGCTGAAGTCTAAAAGTCTCATGTAATCAAATGACTCGAGAAAGTAGGGTTTCAATATTCCTGTTACCTTTGCTAAGAGTTAATCATAACGACTGTTTATAATGTAGAAATTTTAAAGATGTTTTCTTAGAAAAATGCAAGTGGCTTCTCTTAAAGGATTACAAATCATGTCTGTCTTTTTCATAGCAAGTGCTGTGAGATGAATTACCTCAGGAAAAAAGAAAGGTGGTTGCACAGCTACAAACACACAACGTAATGCCTTTGAATGACACGTAGTCATTGTGGATCCTGTATGAAGAAAATGTTGCTAGGCGGTTGATAAATAAAAACAAAGTGGGTTGGAAGCGTAGCTGAGTCTGAACATGAATTTTCAGATCTAGCAAATGAATATGACATGAACAAAGGAGTCAGCAAGGAAACAAGAAAGAGTTTCAGAGTAATGTTGGATTTACTTGCATTTTGTTCCAGGGGTAATTAGACACAGTCAGGTGCAGCAGCCGCCACTGTTAATGTGGCTGGCAAAAATAAAGCAAAAAAGGGCTGGGGGCGCCGCCCGCCACTGTTAATGTGGCTGCAAAAATTAAGGCAATAAAGACAAAAGCTAGTTAACTTTAAGGTGGAACAAACAGCTTTCTAACGCAGAGCTACAAATTCAGTCAGTGTAAATGGTGGCCTCTGAACAGGCAGAAGAGTTATGTTAGGTAAGGGGTGAAACAAGTTACAAAGCAGCCAAACAAGCTGCGCAGTAAGAAATAACATTTGAAATTATTTATTCTGAGAATTGCTTAAGTGCTGTCTAATTCTATACAACCATGTGACACAAATTATATATAAATACTATTTTAAAGTGATAACCTGCAAAATTATGTGAATTTGGAAGACTTTACAGGTGTAAAACTTGAACTGACAAGTTCAGCAAATTGAGGAATTTTTGATTTTTTTTCATAGAAAATAATTAGAAGTTGGTAAGCATCACCTCAAAGTCATTATTTTGTTACTGTAACCACAGCTCCATATTATTTTCTCATAACCTACTAAAAATGGGATCAGACCATGCCTTCAATATCATGATTATGATTTGTTTGTATTGAGAATTTTCCAATTTTTTTTTTATCATAGTTTTGCACAATATACGCAGAGACCTCAAGATTAAAACATGGACAGATTTTCCCTCTTAAAATGGCAAATGTAATTTCCTGATTTTTTAATTTCACTAATCTAACAGTACAGCAGTATCCATTTTAAAGAAAGTGAGAAACATTTCCTTCTTTCCCTCAAAATTGGAATTTTCCCTTGAAGCGATGACAGAGCAAAAGGAAGGTTCAGAATAGGTGATATTCAGCCATATGGAGTGGTGAATTTTAAAGGCACCTTATGCAAAACACATGTTCAATAACTATTTTTTAAAAAATATTCAACACTGCAGAGCTAAAATAAAGAACTTCATGCTATTGCTTCTAGCTTAAAAGGTCCCACAATAAATATTAGCCCTCAGAATTGTGACATTTTTATTCCTTGGAGCAGAGATTTTTGAAGACTTTTATGGTTCTTCTTGACCCCTGAAAGGCTGAATTCATGGTAAGTAGGGCATGTGGCTTTTCAAGGCTACATAGCATAGTCTCAGTAAAAACAGGGAAAACTCCCTCACTCCTCTGATGGTTACAAACCTCCTTCTAATTTCCAGCTTCTATTTATTCATGGTAGTTTATACCATTTGTTCTTATGCCAACCTTATCCTTTATTTTTAATAGCTTTTCAACCTCTCTGTATATACCTCCCTAATGTATTTATAGAGAACTATCATATGTCCTCTCAGAACTTTGCTCACTCTTTCAGTGTCCTCTGGTAAAATATATTTAAAAGATGCTGCTCTAATATGCACAGAACATGCAGAATACATATTATGCTATAAATTTTTCTACCACGTAGACGAAATGATCTCCATAGTTTACCCACAGCTTTCTACTGCTACACCAGTCATCCCAAGCTTTGGTGTATATTTCCTTCTTAATATAGTCTCCTTTACATCCATATACATGTATGCTGTATATAATACTCCTGAAGAAATTATATTTTGATCAGGCTATAGATGAATGAGTATATGAATATATGGTTTATTATTTTTAGTTAATCATCTACACTGCTGTTGACCTGAAAGTAATGCACATTTCAAGTGCTCAGCACAAAGTAAACTGATGTAACACAGTCATCTCACAAAAACAGGTAGCATGCTGATGAGACAGTATAAGCATTCAAAAATTATGAGCTAGAATCCCAAATTAAGGAGACAGCCATAAACCCCATGAAAGTAAGAATATTTCTTGAGCATGTAGCTTTTGACTTTTTAAATTTTCGCAGCCCAGACCTTTCTCTGCAACTTTTAGGATTATGTATCAAAGTCATAAAAAATGAGATGGGATTTTCTTATTATTACCTTACTTCAGTGGAGGTTTAGATAAAAAAATCAAAGTATTATGAGACTTGTGATAAAATCTTAAGAGTCAGCAGTGCTGAGTTATAGAAACAGAAAGCTGTAGGTGGTAGGAGCTAAGGGAGCAAAACAGGCATCACTCAGCTGTTGATGGATTACTTGGAGGTCCAGAGAAGAACACAACTTTACAAAAAACAGGGAATTTTGAAGGAAAAATCTCAAGTCTTAACGGTGTTCACATTGAAGTTTTGAGAATTGCTGTGAAGGAGATCCCTTCTCATGAAAAATTGCTTCACAGAGCACCTATTGTAGCTCTGCATCATGAAAGAGGCTTCTGGCTTCTTAACATGCCATCTTCTGAATTCTTAGAAGTCCTGCTTAAAAGCGTCCTAGATAGTAGCATCTCTAAATCGGAATTGCACAGCAGAGATCACAAGAGAACAGCTTGCTCTGGTCACAACCCCTCCAGCTGGGAGAGTGGTCAGCTGCATGCTTCAGGCAATTTTCCAGCCTCTTTGTGTAGCCAGGAGTTGATCTAGCCCAAGATGTATGAGGTACAATAAGTTGGAGCAAATGTCTGAAAAGCTGGTAAGCCAGGGGACTTATTTTGAACTTGATCTTGAAATCAAAAAGAAACTATTACAGTTGCTTCAATGTGGGGGTGATGTGTCTGTACCTCTTTGTACTTGTGAAAAGGCGCCAGCAGTGCTCTGCACCAGTTCTAGTCTGGAGGTCTGGGACTTCTGGAGGCCAAAGAGAACAATTGCATTGATGCCAATAAAAAGTATATGGTTTGCTGAATTTTAGTTCAAAAGCAACATGACTAGCACACCTTCCAAGGGAACAAATAACCACAAAAAAGAAAATCAAACCATGGAAATTGTTTAAAGAAGAAAACTCAGGTTTAATTGAGAATTGCTTCATGTGAGGCAAGGGAGCCAAACCCACTGAGTATTTCAGCTATGCTTGATTTATTGAGCACAGTGGGCTTGTCTCTATCACCTGACACAATAATTTTAAACTATCTTTGAATTATCTTTTTTAATTAAATTTCTAAGGGGGGGATTGGATTTTCTGTTTGAGTGATTAAAAAATATACTAGACATCTTGCTGTTTGACTTTTCTGTTACTTGAGATGAAGGTTTAGGAACACTGAATAGCTGACCATTCTGTCAGTAGTCAGTAAATTGTAGCTCCAAAGCTGGTACATCCTTCCCTAGCAGGAATCCCTTCACCTCACAAGAATTACCTGGAAACACAGACCTTATGTAGCAGCCCCCATGTTTCCCACCAGCTTTTGCTGCTCACACACAATATTTCATGTCCTTCTGTTCCATCAGCCATACTGAACACCCCTGTAAGCCTTTTCTGTGGCTACAGCATGGCCACAGCTGAGAATATCAGGGAAGGTGTTGAAGAAACCTTAACATGTTAGGTGTATATGTGAGAGCTACAGGAAAGGAGAAGACAAGTGATGGGGACCTAGAAATAAACAGAAGATGTTAACTTTCTACAAATCAGAGTATGTCCAGAAACATGCATTTCACTGTAATTTCAAAGGTAGCAGAGTTAAGCAAAGGTGAACACTTATGACTGGTCTCATCCTATATCTCATATCACAGAATCAAAGGCACAATATCACCAGTGGTTTTTTGGATAGTAAAAACTTAAGAGAGGATTAAGCTACTTGGCTACTTTAACACTAGAAAAGCACATGCTAATAGAGACTGAAGAGGCACCAATCATTCTAATGTCAATGCTGAAATTAGCCCAGAAACAAATTTTAAAAGAATGACCCTTTCAACCACACATAACCACACTTAACCCTGGGATTTAGGCACAGCTCAGATTAACACTGATCTATGGGGTTCTTAGATTTTATCCCAAAAAATGCACGAATTGTCAGACCAGTGGCCATTGCACTGGTGGGGTCTTTTTCTTCCTCTGAGATAAACATTACTACTATTAGGAATTTTAATAAAAAGGATCACAGACAGACCTGGTTCCTCTGAGAGTTTGCCATACTCATGTCTCTTTCTCATTAGTAGCTCCTAAGCAGATTTCATAGAGTTGGCTGGAGATCTAGTGAGCTGTTTGGGGAGGGAGACTTCTCACCTATTTTGCATTTGTACCACATAGACATCTACAGCTGATCTAGTCATGCTAGTTACAGTTGAAAGGAATAAACACACAGGACACATTTAATCTCAACTGGCTTAGATGTTTCTGTTATGATGGAGATGCCTCACGCACTACGAACATCTTTTTCTCTCCAGTGGCTATTAAGGAGGACCAAGTTGATTAACTCAGATGTAAACATCTATTCTGTAGACAATGTGTAGACATATAGTTAGTATACTCCACCCTTTCCCACTTGTTCATAATGCATAGAATATTTGTGCATTATCACCTTTGCACATATTGTAACATTTTAATACAGGAATACCAAATTTCTCACCACACAAGGTCTGAACCATTCATTCTGGCGCATTCAAACATGCAAGTGTTTTCTCATGCCCAAATAGAAAGCATAATATGACAGTTGATCTCATAATACCAACAAAAAATAGTGATTGTTCTGTGCTAAATGACCTCAGTCATGACCTGCAGATCATCTGCAGATGATCTGTCCTCTGTGACTCCCTGACTGTTTCTCAGGCTGTTCTGTTTCACGGTGATGACTGGCTGTGATGAGCTGAGCCAAATGACTCAATTTCTTAGTATCTCTGATTAAAATGTTATGCTTTCAAAAGCACTTAAACAGTTTTCATTTAATTCTAAAATTGGGCCTTGTTTCTGATGGGAAAAAGAAAAAAAAAGATTTATTTTTGCTTTATTTAGAATTTTCCATATAAATGTTTCTGTCTCAGCCTGATATTTTGGGGGTAGGTTTTTATGCTTTTGTTTCACTGGAAAAATCATCAGAGATTTCTTTTTAATGGTTGGAAAATATATTTCTCAGCTTCTGAAACCTTTTAAACTTCATATTAGAAAACGTCTTGGTACAAGAACACTATTCATTCTGTTTAGTCCCTTTTTGTCTTGCATCCTCCATGTTTTCGGTGGGAGAAAATGAAAGGAAAGAGGAAAAGACAGTGGGTGAAAACCAATGCATTATTGAAGGAATGTGTTCGCATATTTTGTTCCAACATCCTTTGAAAAATTTAACATTTGACCAAAATACTTTTTTTTTTTTTACAATTTCTTCTGTCAATTCATTGCTGAAGAAAAATTACAATAAATTATAATCAGTAACTCAGAGTCTTTAAAGATAGACTTGTATTTCCTTATAGTGCCTAGGACAAATAACTGAGGTCTTCCCTGCTTTAAAAATGGCTTATTTCTTGAGAATCTTTGGCTAGCCTACACAGACTTCTCATCCAGCTCTCATGTTTACTTTTTGCTTACAAGCAAGCTAAATTTGCATCCACACTATGAAAGTTTTCGCCCAATAATACTATTGCCTTTCAGAGGGAAGGCAGGCATTTACATACTCCACCAGACTTCCTAAGCCCTTCATGCATGAAGTTTTAACTAGATTTATGCGGAAAGCACCCTTCCCTCCTATCCCTCATTCCAAATGTTGGCTTACTTCTATAGCATTGCATCTGAAATCACTGAGGACACGGAGACAAAAGAGTCCATGTAGGCTTCTGGAAAGTTTCTGAAAATTTCAGCCAGCTGCTGACTTTCCTGGTCACCCCCAACAGATATACATGCTCGCTTAATGAGCGTGAATGGTGAACTGCTCTTTGTCATGAGCCACCTTATGGGTCTGTCTGCAGTGAAAGAGTTTAGCAGCAGATAACCTTTTGCATTGTCGGTTCTGCTCCAAACAGGCAGATGAGAAGAAAATAGCTCTCAGTAGACGTAAAGGGAGTGATAGTCAGATAGAAAAGAAAGGAAGTAGAGCTCTGGAAAATCTCTGTAAGCATAGTGGGGAGTTTGGGACACTTATGCAGGGATGAAAGGCACACAGTGTTGGTGAATAATTCGTCCACATAATTTGACTTTTGAGACTGACTTTCATGTGGATATAACATGATTGTAAAATGATCTTTCTCAGCATTTTTATTCTCTTCTGCCATGAACTGGAGCAACAGAGCACTAACCAAAAAATTTAACTAGTCCAGCAATGTCAGCTCGAGTGCTGAAACCCAAGCTTTTAGCAAGCTATAGGCTTTTACATGTGTACACAAGCTGTGAGACATACACACCATTTCAGAGTTTAGACTGAGACATAGTCTAGGTATATATTGTCTAGTGAAGACAATAGAGGTGGGAGAACAAAGAGTCAAGTTTTTTTTTTTACAGTATTCACTGAATAAAAGCAAAACATCAACTTTGATCCATATTTTTAAATATTTCTCACAGAGATTACAAGCACTTGGTTTTTGTCTTAATTCTTACTATCAAAGTAGTATTAATTTGCCATTCTTTATAACAAGTGTAACAAGTGTATTGCTGAGAAACAGAAGTCCCAAGCCAATGTGAATAGGACTCAGATTTTTAAAGATGATAAAAGGTATTAATAGATTTTTCAAAGGTAAGTATTTAAGTGCTTACCCATTTAAGTGCTTACCTATCTTTAATCCCATTAAAGAACTATCTGCACCTAACACTTCTTCCACATGGTTTTAAAAACTGACCCTCTGTTTTAAAGAAAAGGTTTTGGACAGTCATCTTGAAATGACTTGCATTCCTCTTGTTTTATAAAAATGTCAGTTATTCCGTGTGGTAGCAGACATTGTGAGGTAGTGCCACACAACCAGTCAAACACCATAAATAGCTTGTGGCAAATACTTTGGGACATGTACAGTTGAAGTAGTTTATGGATAACCTACGTGCTCAAAAGACTTACATAAAAGGTTTCTCAGAAATATTTTATAAATATTTCACAGAGAGAGAAAAAGAGACATTTTGGGGACTGCCTTCTGGGAGTTGTTCTCCCAGCTTTCCAAGACATTAATTAGAGTTCCCAAAATCAGGGTGGTTTGTTTTCTTTTTTGTTTTGTTTTGTTTTGGATTTGTTGGTTGGTTTTTTTTCTTAGCATAAGATATGCTTTCCCCTCCCCAAGGTTACCTTCCGTATTTTGCAAAAGTAAAACATGTAAATGCTTACTTTAGAAACTGGAGCAGGGAATTAAAATGATATTCAAAAGTAGCTGAATTCATCTAAAAACTAAAGTACATTGTCAACCACCTCCACTTGCTCCAGGCACTGATGCCATGATTAGCTATGCAAGAAGCTACCTGCTGGTTTAGAATTATATGAAGTCACCTCAGGGTATCTACAAGCTTCTCACGCACAAGATACTGACAGTTTTTTTAGTTGGCTTGAAACACAGTTGTTGCTACATCCAAGTACTATATCATAGATTGTTATTTCACAAGCTGTCATTAAGGTAGCTTGCCTTATTCTCACCAAACAATTAGTCTGCAAACAGTAATGGTTTGTTCCAAATAGCCTCAAAGACTACAAGACCTCTAGCATTTTCCAGGTAACAACTTCTCATCTAAAGTATGAACGTGCACTGGTTTTTAATAATAGACAATTAGGAAAAGTAAGGTATTAAAGGCTTCCTTTACAAAGCAACTTAAACTGGGGAGTGGTAGCAAGAAAGAGGAGACTTATCATGGTACAAAGATGCCTGGTAACAAGGATACCTGCGAATCTGAACAGTAATACGTGTGTACGGGAGTTTGGAGCTGAAAGTGTTTTTACCTGAACCGGTGAACTTTCTTTGGAGAACCAGTACTCTGTTTTAGTTGTGTATTGTCAGTTACTGTTTATATGAAGAGCAAATCCTGGCAGCACTGTGGCTTAGATATAAGAACAAATACAGTTAAAGTCTCTCAAGATGGGCAGCATGAATGTGGTTTCTTTTGTTTAAAATCAGTGAGAATACTTCAGTCAGAAGGCACTTGACCTACATTTGGTGGTCTTTCTGCACACTCTACCTGAATATTTTTGGTTATCACCAACTTACTTACACTGCACAAGGAAAGGATAAGCAGTTCCAATTAGATATTTTGCACCCATCCTTATGCAAATGCATTTGTAAAACTCAGTGTAGACAATCAGCTCTTTGCACTTCCATGTTAAGGTATATTCAAGGCCGAAGTCAATGAACTCTACTGCATTTTGCAGCTCTTCTCTGACATGAACAAACACTTCCTTAAAAAGGTGCTTCAGTAATTGCACACTTCATTATTCAAGATTTTGTTTGGATCAACTGACTCATTTTTACTTGTAGCCTAACCAGATCTTCATTGCCATAAAAAAATCAAGCACAACAATCTGTCTTCACTCTGATCTTCCCAGCTTCCGTGCTTACTTTCTCATTCCCCCTGAAGTGCGTCCATACAGCCTTCATCATCCTGGTCCTTCTACATGAGCAGATGGCACTCATGATATTTACATGTATTTGCATGTCAGGAATCCTTGCTTGGCACAGCATCCATAAAGGTGCCAGTTAATAATTCTACCAGGGAAGAAGGGAATAGATGCTGTCAGTGCCAGTCCAGAGTAATATGCACCTTTGAAAATGAAACCATTTATATTTAGATACATAAATATAGACTGGAGAACCTAAATATAATTCTTAGGTTAAAAATGTTGACCCCAATGAACAGACCCCTCTGGCAAAAGCTGCAGAGGAATGGTATTATTAAACAGTTGAAGAGGATGATCTGAACTCTTCACTGAATCTGTCTCTTGGTATGACTCGCGGCCCTTAAGCAAACACTTCCTTGAAAATCATCTTGATCTTAGCTAGCACATTGGATTTTAATGTAACTGCCGTTAAACAGTACAGCCCATGAGTAACAAAAAAAGCTGGTTTAATACCTGAGGAACCATAAGACATACTGTCACCTGGACCATATAGCTCTGCTTTGGGAAATTCATACACAGGAGTGTGCAAAGGGCTCAAAATAGATGAGATGCGACATACAGAAACACAAGCACACATACACACATATATGTGTATACATATATATATATGACTATATCTATACATATATATGCATATACATATACAGAGTTTATACTGTAACCACAGACAAGATGTAACATCAGAAAACCACAAGAATAGGAAGTAGAAGGAAGGAGGAAGAATGGAAAACAGTCTCCCTAATACCAATGTATTTACTGCTTCAGCTGAGATTTCACACTATAAGCTATTCAAAAATGCAATCGTTAGTGACTTCAAAGCACACAGAAGCCAGCATAAAGACTCCTATTTGTCTGCCATAGACATTGAAGCAGGCCTTTGAAAACACCTGGCTACCTGCTTTGTGTCAGATGGTGTTAAACAATGCAAAATGCCACTCACAGGAACAAACAATCAGCATGAATAGGTTTTCTGTTTCTTCCATATTTTGCTGTCATCTTGTCATACATGAATTGCTTCTCAATAATAAACAGACCATAGCAGGTTTTATTAATATCAGTTTCTATTACAGCAGTTGCAACCATTAATTATCTGCTTGACTAATGATGAAATGTGATGTGGTTATCTAATGGCCAAGGGTATCCAGTTCATTAAAGTTCATCAAATATAAAACTAAAAAAACCCATATTCTGCAACTTTTTTAGAAGTCTCATAAGAGCAAAATTATCCAGCATGCACATTCACATAACTTTTTTTTTCCTTCTTGTAGTATAAAACTCAAGCTGCATTAAACAAGAAGAGCAAATGAAAATTAGTTGGAAGATTATTTCAAGTTGCTCCAATCTTAAAATTATTTGTTCTTCCCAAAAAAATATTTAGTAGCTTCCTTAGTGGGTGTTTTCTGTTATGATTTAAAATTATATCTCATAAATCCCTTGAAGAATTATCCTAAAAATACAGGGTGAAACACAGGCCTATTGAAGTCAATGCCAAAACTCCCATTGACTGCAGCTGAGCCAGGATTCCACCCACATTAAATTCAAAACAAGAAATTACAAAATATCTTTTTTTGTAAATGTTTAATACCATTGTTCGATGCCCAGTTCTTCAGTGGTTTTAGTCTTCACTTTTACTTTGTCTTTGAATGAGGTTTTCAATTCAGACTCAGCTTACAACCAGCACACTTAAAGGCTGGTTGTTAAAGAAATGGTGTTTTTACTCTAAGGCAAACGGTTATCACTGTTGTAGCAGCAAAATGTTTGGATACACAAAAGCAAGAAATAAGTGCACATGCTGTACTTCTATATATTTATAGATAAATGCATAAAGGCATAAATGCATTTATATTTTATATGTATTTATATATATTATATATAAATGTATAAATGCATTTATATTTGTAAAAATATATACCTTGTTCTTACACAGTATCTAGAAAGAAGTACAGCATGTGCACTTATTTCTTGCTTTTGTGTATCCAAACGTTTTGCTGCTACAATTTGCATGTATATTAAAAAGCTTGATTAAGGCAACTGAAAAAATCTACTTGTAAATTACTTCAGTGATAACTGTTTGCCTTAGAGAAAAAGCACCATTTCTTTAACAGGAGATAAGAGTCTTTCTTAAACAAGAGTCTTTCTTAAACAAACATGTTGAATTTTAAGTGCTTGGCATCCAGATGACATTTTAAGAATTTGATGTTAATATCCAGGAAATAATAAAGTTGCTATAATTAATACACAGAAATCTTGCTTGTCAAGCTCATGGGGCTGCTACATATGCAGTGTATCCAAATCAAGGCTAAAAAGCAAGGAAATGAAGCCATAAGCTACATGAAAGCATGCAGATTCTACTTTTCCTTTCAGAACTTGTTTATTACTGTCAGAACACCAGATGCTACTTAGGAGCACCAAACTCCTGCTACCCATTTAACCACTTTTCCCAAATAGTCATTTAACCAGACTTTGATTTCAAAATGTAAAAGCCATGGCATGAATACAGGGAGTCACCCATGTTGAGAGACAGTCACCTGCCTCTCAAAACCAGACGAGGAGGGAGGACACATCTTGCACAAACAGTGGATGTGTGAGCATGGCAGGATGGGTACATCCATCTCCAGCACTGCCCTCATGTAGAGCAGTCCAGGCAGCCTGAGCCAGTTGATGCCTCCCTCCAGAGAGGTTCTGATTCAAGGGTCTGATCTCCATTAATGAGAAATAAATAACCAAGGTTGCCATACAATTCCATCCTGTCTGCAAAAGTTTTAATGAGATTAAGATTTGCAATGAAAATGTATAATTAATTCTCCATCTTCATTCTAGCTCTTCATATTTGCTTGCCAGATGAAAATGATAATTGACTGATATGGTCTCTCAAGCAAGAATCTAAACGCCTTTAGCTTCAGGGTATTAGATGACTTGTTCTCACAAAAGGAGGTATTAATGGTACTCATTAGCAGCAGACTGCCTTTCTACTGGGTTATAATAACTCATAAAGGCAAGACTCAGTTTTACTGGGCAGTGCTTACTCAGCACAGTCAGAATGTGCTTCAGTGAGTCTGAGTTTTTCAGGCAGAAAAAGGAACATGTTTCCCTGAAGAGCTCTGATGCGGTCCTAGGTGGCTGGGAAAGCACAACAGACAAGTGAGGCAGCTCATCAGGAGGCTTGTTAGAGTGAAAATGACTTGATGACAGCCAGGAGCACGTATCCTGCCACTGGTCAAAATCTTGTAAGAAACAAAGGCAGGATAACTGCTTTCAGTTCTAGGTGGCATTGTGTTCTGAGTTAACATCTGAATTCTGCATCTGACCAACCCTTGCTCTTGTAGTGAAGGAGGTGGTTTCTTTCTAGACAGAGTGCTGTTAAAGCTCTCTGCCTCTTATGGACATCTCATCCACAATGTCCCATACTGCCTTTCTCTGGTCAATTATGAGAATCACCATTGCTCTGTGTCCTCAAGGTGAGAAGAAGGCAGCAGCACATTCCTCACAGAAGCTTCACAGGACTAGAAATAACTTGTTCCTGTGAAGTCTCAGAGCCAACCTGTTGATTTTTTTGAAGGTGGAGCAGACTATTATTCTGGCATTTCCTCCCTGTAGACCTGTAATCACAGCTTCCTCGTTTCAGACTGACAGTGTTGTTTCTGACCTATAAACTCCTGAAAGGCTTGACAAGTGTTTACCTCGAGGATTACCTCTTACCCTGCTCTGTGCTGCCGCAGATGAGAAAAGGCAGCTGAAATAATGCTCCCAAAAGACAAGAAGCTGTTGGTGTACCATAGAGATGAAACAAGTTTGGCAGGATATCTCAAGGATAAAGGTTATTACTTTGCTGTTAATGTGAACTGGACTGCACTTTTAAGGATCTGTACAGGGTACCTGAATACCATTACAATGAAGTGATACATTTATGATACCACTGTTGGACTCATTAATTCCAGTGCAATTCAGAATGAGGAGCACAGAAAATAAACAGCAAAATGGTGTGGACCTCATGTGCTCTTAACTCCTTGGGAGAGTATTATGGAGCCTTCCAGTAGGATTCACACAATACTTGGTCCCTGCTGCTGCTCTCTCCCAGGAGTAAAGTACCACTCTCTTTTATGCAACTAGGCATTTCCAGGTCTGTGCGTTCAGGCTTGGAGTCACTTAGAGCAAGTTTCTTGTTTTGAGGGCACTTAGTACCTGTAGCATTTGGAGAACCCTAGCTCAACTGTGCCCAGAAGAAAGCATCGCCAAGACCGTCTCTGTCCCTTCTTTCCTTTTGAAGTGCTTCCCTTTTCTTCTTCAGATACCTGGTCATGTGAAACCATGGTAGCCAGCACAAAGTACATGTATCATAGTTTTAGCCTTTCTCTCTGCAGGAGACAATTTAACTTGTTTCTGTCTGCTAAGGATAGTCTAGATCCTTTCCTCAGAAATACTTGAAACAGGTGTTATGGAGCATGCACTGGTGCTTCCATTAGCGTGTGGAGAATCCTACATGTATTTCAAGCATCTCTACACTCACTAGCCTGTAGGCATTTAAGATCATAGTGAGATAGTACCTTCTCTCATTTAGACATAGGATAGCCATAGCTCTGCTTACGTAGCCATTTGAAATTCTTTAAAGGATTAACTGATAAGAATATGCTTTCATGTCAAAGCTGTGATCACTCCTTTTCAGCACATGTAATGTGACTGTCAAGAGAAACAGGGTGTAGCAAAGGATTGTTCCAGGTAAAGCTATGAGGACTGGATGGTATCTAGTGGCAGGACTTCAGCAAAGGTATATAAAAGCAATACACAGGTAGGCTAACTTTAGTCTAATGAGGTTCACCACTCCTCCAGGGCTGGTTCAGCACACTCAAAGCTAGGTTCTGCTCTGTTTTATCTACAGTGATAGACTGTTGAAACTGTTCTGCCCATCCTGAAGTCCACCTTTGGAAGCACAAACCAGAAGTCAGAATTGAGTGACTTTTCAGAGCAAGTGCTGACAGCAACTATAGTCCCATCACTGGGAAGACTACTGCCCTTCCTTCCTCTGTCACCACTTAGCTGTGCTGCCTGCCTGCCAGGGACTCTGCACAATACATATAAAGTGAGGAAGGGATACACAGAGGGTAACTCTCAGGAGCTAAAGCTCAGGTAAACATGCCAGAGCTGCTCATTAGCTCAGGCAAAGCTAGCAATGTAGCTGTGGTAACAGAGAGCTTGGGGCAAGGTGCAAAGGCTGATCAAAAAGTTGACAAAATACTTGGGTTGTTAGCTCACGCCATGTTATGTGCTATAAGGGCATGGTTGTTATCAGTACCTAGGGAAGGAGGCACAAATTGAAGCTGACAGAGGGACAGCTGCACAAGCTGAAGTTGTTGCATGAAGCTACACAAAGGCAACAAGCTCCCAGTCAGAGAAGTGTGGTGGGGATGGAGCAGCTCAGTTACAAGAAGATGTTACTTTTACCTGTACACTAAACACACAGAAGTCCTCCATACTCAGCAGAATATCTAAGAGACAGCAATATTGTACAAGTGCTTGTTAAACCTATTTGTGTCCTTCTAATAGGGACTTTGTTCCACTAGACTTTTCTTCTTGGCTTTCTGGAAGGTCAGAAAAGGTAAGAGTACTTCCCAGTCCACATTTTGCCTGCCAGTATTACCCTCAGGGGGTCAAAAACCCCCTTACATCATCCTAAATGCTTGTTGTCTTCAGAGGAATGCTCCTGTGTCTAAGGAAAACTCAGCTGTGTAGACCATGACCAGACTGATTGTGTTTCACAACACAGAGTTCAAGTTGGAGGGGGAAAAAAAGCAAAGTACGTGTGCTCCCATCTTGCCTGCTGCCTCTGACAGAGATGGTATTTTAGAACTGTAAAAACATTTTCAAACAGTGGTAAGGGCTGTTGGACCTCAAACTTTAAACAGTGCCAGTAGGTTTAATATTAGAGCTGGTGAGGAGTCACAGTCCCTGTTAAGAGACAGGCACTAACACTATTCAGGAAGCTGGGGCTATCTGTAAATCAGGATAGTGCCCTCAGGCCTACCTTAGAATAAAAAAGTTCAATTTTTACAGCAGCAAAGCCCAGATCCTCAAAGACGTTCAGATGCTGAATTCCCATTGACCTCTCTTTAAGATTTCAGGCTTCACATTGCAGCATTTTGGAACCAAGTACATAAACATGTTCCTCAGGTCTCTCTAAAGTCAACATTAGCTTTCCATTTGTTTCCAGCTCATAACTTATATCAGTGATGACAGAATTCAAGGCAGAACATTTGACAGGAAGTAATAACATCGTGTCCGCTTGGTGTTTCTGGGGGAAAATCCAGCAAGAACAACTAGCATCAAATTCTTTTGCTGTACTGTGGTCTTTAGTCATACTCCTATAACTGTTGAAACAAATTACACCTCCAGTTGCTAAAGCCATATGTGGACTACATGAAGCAAGCAAATTTAAACTGGAATTGCATTTACAGAAATACATTGGTAGAAAAATAGCCATAGGAGCTACTGAATGAAGAAAGCATTCAGCTGTGTCTGATTTTCTAAATAGTTTCTAATTTGAATAAGATTTTATCTGTCCTTATTTTCCTCAATATACTGGATCCAGGATGCCCTAAGAATTACAATTCCATAGCATGGAAATATTGAAAAGTCCAAAAAGCTTAAAAAATAATTGATTCTGATAACTTGTAAAAATTAATAATAAACATACATTATTAAAAAGACCTTTAAAAATAAACCATAAAAAATTAAATATAAACCCAAAGTGGTGTAATGCTTTGAACAATGTTGTATGTATTTAATATTTAAATAATTTATAATTTTTTCTTAAAAGGCATTTCAAAATCAGTGAGGATATTTAATTTTAGAAGTCTGTAGAGATATAATTGTGAAGAGTACCTCAGAACTTAAAATGTCTTGTTATGCTGATCTTGTCAGTTCATATACACTGATCATGTGGATAGGTATAATATTACATGTAATGGAGAATAAGAAATTTGCTGAAATCTATGCTTGAGGCAGGAGGTAATACCAATTTTCAAGAAGCACCTGCTAAATATTGAATACAAATGTCTGAAATACTATTTTTAAAGGAAGAAATGTTCTTAAATAATTTCAAAAATAATCCCAATTCCTGAATGAACCAAAACTACAGACTTTAAATGGAAGATCACCCAAAACTTTCAGCTTGCCCACTGACCAATAACTTATCCATGAATTTTTTTGGCCTTAAGCAATTTAAATTAAAACCATAGTGCTCTGTTTCATCACAGATTTTTTTTTTTTTTTTGATACCCAGTGCCAGAGACTGTAAGATTTGAATGACAGAGCCACATCGCAGTTTTTAATTCCAAGTGTAACCTGCAGAGAGGCGCGAGCGTTCCAACTGTGTCTAGAGTATCTGGATTACCAGACTTCAAATCCCTGGTAAACAGCCTGTTGCAAACCTAAAAATAGCTGGACATGTGCAGGACCTGATGCAGCAGCTTTTAGAAGGAAGATTCCCAAGCAGGGGGACAAACAGAAGGCAGTAGGAGTTCAATGAGTTGTTATAGCTGATTTTCATTTTAAGTTTTTCTTCATTGCTGTCTACCTCATTATCATGCTATAAATACTACTCTGAGTCAGGACATCATTCAGATACTTTAAAGAAACTGGAATATATTTTTTCAGCCTCTTCCAGCCACATGGTGAAATTTAATTTTGATTTTTTTTCCCCACCTAAATACTAGCAAAACTTCATCTGGCGCTTGCTCTTTGACAGCCAAACTCCAGTTATCTCAAGAATAGAAGGACTTCCAGAGGACTTTCATGAATAGAGGGTCTTTTTCCCCTCACTCTTGTGAACTGGTCTCTTGGCATCTAAGAATATCTGTTTCAGGGTGTCCGGAAGTTTTTCCCCAAATTTTTAAAAATTCTGTTGGTATATATTGAATTAATTTATACTATTGATAGGTTTGGGGTTGCATGAAAGTCTTCCAGAAAAAAAGCAAGTTGCCACAAGCCATTTTAGGTATTCTCTTGCAACAGCCTTGCCAAACAGTATGGTGTATGTGGCTTCCATCACACATGGAAATGAAATGAGTATTCTTTAGTTATGATCTGGCACACAAGAGAAATGTTGAGAGCACTGCTAGCAGTCTCTGCAGAGGGTGTACACCTTTAAGCACCTGTCAATGAAACCTCAGAGGCCTTTTCAAGAAATGCTTTTCCATAGGACTACACTTCCTCAGAAAAGCTCTCAGTATCAGTATGTCTTTCCCTTCAGTGTTGCAACATAATGTGATAATTAGCACGAAGTGATAAGAAGTGGGATAGAAAAATTCTTACTGATTGGCCCAGGAGGCAAGTGCAAACAATTCAAGTTCTGTTGAACTTACATGCATGTATGGTTTATCAAACAAATGCATTTGAAATATGATTTATGTATAAAGTTCATCATGTTCTTTTCTGACTATTACTTTGATGGAATTACAGTGTAAACATGTTATATAAAATGTTTTGAAGTCTTAAAATAAAAAAGGCCTGGCACTTGTCATGTATGTCAAGGATTTATATTGCAAATATACACGCATGCTGAAACAGTCATATTTCAGCATCTTATAGTGCCTTACATATGCAGTTCATCCTTTCCAAAGAATTTCATTGCACGGATGTTTTGAGCACTACTCTATTTATATTCATCCTGCAGCAAGTACATTCAGAAACTACTTCCATGACTTCAGCACGTATTTTGAAAGAAGTCTGTTCTAGTGCATTTATGTCTTACATGCATACTTAAATTCGATATAATGATCGTGGGTAGTTACCGTTAAGGGAGTGTATACCAGAGGCATTATACACAACATAGAATCATAGAATCAACAAGGTTGGAAAAGACCTTTAATATCATCAAGTCCAACCATTACCCCAGGTCTTCCAAGACTAGCACTAAACTATATCACTGAGGGCCTCATCTACACAGTTTTTGAACTTTTCCAGGGATCGTGATTCCACCACTTCCCTGGGCAGCCTGTTCCAATACCTGATCACTCTCTCTGTGAAGAAATTTTTCCTAATATCCAGTCTAAACCTCCCCGGTGTAGCTTGAGGCCGTTACCTCTTGTCCTATCACTTGTTACTTGAGAGAAGAGACAGACCCTCACCTCGCTTCAACCACATTTTAGGTATTTGTAGAGAGCGATAAGGTCCCCCCTGAGCCTTCTCTTCTCCAGACTAAACGACCCCAGTTCCCTCAGCAACTCCCCATCAGACACATTCTCTAGACCTTTCACCTTTGTTGCCCTTTTCTGGACCCACTCCAGCACCTCAATGTCTTTCTTGTAGTGAGGGGCTCAGAACCGAACACAGGATTTGAGGAGTGGCCTCAGATGGACTCCATCAGTCATTTCACTCCACACAGAGCCAGATCTGCTTTACTCTTACTGTATGATATAGACACCGTTAAAAGATCATCTGTCAGTACATGTCATAGAAATTTTAGTATGTTCAGATATGAATAACAAACATGAAAGTTCACACTGAATTTTCAAACATGCAAAATCTCAAACCAAAGCAGAAGCAATATTCTTTTGTTTTATTTCTTGCAGAAAAGAGTAAAACAGTAGTTCCTCTTTGCACTGAAGGAAATCAACATGCTAAAACCAGCATAACCTACTTTTTCACAATGGCTCATTCTTGCATGATAAACCATTTTTTAACATTCACATATGGGAATATTTTTTCTGTAAAGTTTATGTAACTGTAAAGACAATGGACAAATTTCAGTACCCTTTGATACCATCATTTCTTCTTCGCAAGTCACAAATATTCCATTTTTCTATTTTGAATTGAAATGTGGCCTGAAGCATGAAATCAGTATCACTGCTTGGGGTGGGTCAAATGTGAAGATTCAAATCTGAGCTCATTTAAAATTTACAGGAACTTCAATGGGGTTGAAAGCCAAGCTCCCATTCAGATGGGTATCAAATCTCATCAGAACAACAGATATCTCCTAACTTCTTGTTAACTTTTCCTTGGTGCCTGTACTAGAAGCTTCACCATAATTGGGTTAAGAACCTAATCTATCCCATATGATTTGAGAATAATGTCGTGGGTTGTTTTTTGTTTTTTTCCACTCATTTGATTTACTGAGGGAAAGCACAGGAAAGAAGCACGCTATGAAGTTAGTGTGTGGTAAATCTTAGGATGTGATTCAAGGAAATCATCATGAAAGTAAACACAGTGAAGTTGTGAAATATGGCATAGAACTGTGGTATTAATTAGCAAATAGCACTTTCTTCAACAACTTAGAAAAATAATGAGCAAATGGAATGTCTCCTACTTTTTTCCTCCCCATTATACATCTCTGCCTTCCAGCAAACTGCCATCTGACATTCAAGCCATTCTGCGCCTGGAATTACATAGTGCCCATACTGAACATATATTCCATGCACTGACAGATTGGAGTGACACAGGAGACACAGCACCCGCAGTGACAGGGGAGTCTAGGAAGAGGGGGGAAACAGACCTTCTCTCGAGTGTCTCTGGACAGACCAAAAACCAAGGAGCTATTGGCACTCACCTAGGAGGCTGTTCTAGCAGGATTCTGAGTACTGCCTAGGTGCCTGGGACCCAGTGCAAGCTTGCCACCTAGGCCCACTCCCAGCCAAGGCACCCACGTACTCTTGAGGACTTCTGCCAGGAACCACGATGCAGAACAGTATCGGACCCAGGTCTTGCAAAGACTTTGGCTAGCACCCTAACCACCAGAAAATCTTTCCTCTTGTTGTTCTTTATCATTCAAATGCTGAAGAATGGTCTTGTGGTTTAGCCCCAACCAGGATCAGAAAACATGGAGCCAAGCACCCCGGGCGTAGGCAGGTACAGCACGAATTGTAATCAGTTGGAGGCACACCCACCTTAAATCAAAGGTATATTTGCTTCCTGGCTCCTGTTCCTGGCTTGGACCCTGCACAAGTCACTTGAACTGTTGGTGCTTCTGTTTCCTCACCTGTAATTTTAGGATAATGGAACTGTCCTATCTCTCAAGGCTACTCTGAGCTTCCACCAGTGCAGACTCCTAAAGGACACTGAGATCACTGGTCGGGAATCTGTATATAAATGCATCATACAGTTATCATTAATGTTACTTGCAGAGGACTCAAATGTGTAAATACACACGCAATATCATTTAGTTTTATTGGTTTGTTATGTGCCAGTGAACTAATTGCAGATTACTGTGTCATTAGTCTTAAATAAGACTCTATTCAGAGTTACTGAATTGCTCAGTCAAACGTCAAAGCCTGGCTGAATATCTTTAAATAATTTGAGTCATTTTCTCCTTCATATAAATGAGTGGCTGTGGTTTTATGCAGCTGAGAATCTGGCTTCCGAATTTGTGTTAGGTAAGGTTTCAATCACTGCTGTCAGCCAATACAAAATTTTCTAAACTGGTTGAAAAATTCATGAAAATGAATGGCCTGAACTGTTAGCCATATCCCTGCTTCCTCTCTGGAGTTGCCCATGTGGAATTCCTGGAGGGAGGCTGGGGGGGGGGGACGGA
>NW_009912246.1:29636-41409 GCF_000696875.1 Nestor notabilis
TTGGTAGGGCTGGCTGCAGCCTGACTCCCTTCCCACTGGCAGCTCTCAGGCATTCCCAGTGCAGCCCCAACTGCTGCTGCATTACTGGTGGCATCAGCCCAGCTTTAGATGGGGCTGAGTAGTTTGTTGTTGCTTCATTGTGCAGCCAATATATTCCTTAGGAGCTCAGTCAGGAGGAAAGCAGGAAATGTTAGTAGCTTACGAGCCAGCCAGTTCTCCAGAAAAGGCATTTCTTTCCCTTGCCAAGAGTCAAAGTCTACTGTATACAAAGGAGGCATTATAGCTTCTCACAAAAAGGTCACAAGAATCTTTTGTAATGGAAAGTGGTGTACAACCTAAATATAGGATCTCTCCCAGAATTCCTATAGCATGTAGATTAAATTCTGTTTGTAAGTAATGTATGGGTTGCTGCTGTGCTGTGCCATATGAAACTCAGCAATCAAAAGAGGAGAAACCCAATCTATTCTGTGTGTAACTATGTAACTAAAAGGAGATACCGTTATACTTATTTTAAAGCAGAGGAATTTTAATTCATCTGCACAATATTCCAAGATGAGTCACTGACTTCTCAGCCTCTTATGGAAAATGTGTGTGTTTTGCTTGTCTTCCTTCCTTCATTAGAAGCATAATCTGTGGTGTGTGCATTTGCTCAAGTGGAAATAATTGTATGTGAGCTTTTAAGTTATATCATAAAAATCCATACTGCATGTAGTTCCTGGACAACACATGTCATCATGTAAAAATTCCTGAGTGTAGAATTGCATCACAAGCCATTACTGTGTCAAAATATGTAAAGATTAGCTCTTAATGGTCCCCTGGATCAATAATGAACATTTGAAATATCACAAGATACAGATTTGCAGGCTTGACAGAGTTTTTACCTAAAGATGATGGAGGCTGATTAATTACAGTTAACTATAATTCTATTTAGAAAGCAGCAGTTGTTCAATAATATATCATGTGCTGCCCAGGGAAATGGGAGTGAGGATTTCTCTCCAATCTATCTTTTGTTGTAATGTTCCTGAAAACTTCTCAAATCCTGATCCTGGGTGGTTGCACTAAGAAAATGTCATTCTAGAAAAATACCCCCAAGTCAATTTATCCACTTAGTCACTGGTGAAAAAAAAACAACCAAAAAATAAAAAGGAAGTATATGAAGAAAATGATGGCATTTCCAAACCTTTTATTGGCCCTGCTTAATCTAAAAATCCTGCTTGGCCTTTCAGGCATTGTTGAAAACTCGGCAGACATCAAGAAGAGTAGAGCAATACATATTAGCTGTGCTGTTAGACATGTACTTCTAGGAAGCTCTGTCCTTTTGACATTACAGATTTTGAAATGGGGAATTACTGGCAATTTTAACATCAGAAAACGAAGCCAGCATTTTCCATGGAATAGCTTCTCTTTTCTGGCTATACTTCCAGCTACTCTGAAACAAAACAGTCCTTATCTACTGGTACCTTTTCTATTCTGCTCTCAATCTTTATTCCAGCAAGACCCCTACTCAAAGAGTCTTCAGGTTATTATTAATAAAGATCATTAGAAGAAAAGCGGCTTTTGCTATCTGATTTTTTTGTAACAAAGAAAAAATCATTAACCTTTAGAGTTTCAACTCATATTACTGCTTGAGTAGAGATGGGACAGCAATCACTTCTACTGTGAAAACAGTGAAGCATTTACAGAAGGCACATGTTGTTATTCTTTATGTATATATATTTATACACACATGTATGTATGCACATGCACATTTGAGTTATATCAGATCTGCGAGGGAAAAACTGAACAACAACAAAAAAAACAGATTAGATTTTCAAAGCATATATTTGTGAACTGCTATTTATGTAGTCATGCTACACAGAAGACTATAGAGAAGCTGTACCAATAAATGTATTAATACCAAGATCATGTTCTGGATGCCAACCATGAAACCCCACTGAATATTTATCCTGCATTGCTTGAAGCAGTGCACAGTTGGGATAGTAGTGATTCTGACATTATCTGACTTACACCAGAAAAAGAAACAAATAACATGATTGACAACTGAAGAGGCATTTTTTAGAAAAATATGTGGTTGCTGGAGGCCATGATTCTGGTGGGATGAGATTCCTTTCCTTATTCTTCCCATCTAAAAGTGAATTGTCTTATCTAAACTTGTCACCTTGCTTCTCTGTGGGGAAGTCAATGAGGAAGTGGCAATTCATCTTATTCTAGTATAATTGTCTAAGATAGGTAGATGAGCTGCCCTTTAGGTAGATGAGCTGCATCTCATTCTTTCCATTGACTGCAGAGAGCCAAGATAAATTATTAAGATTTGGTCTTTAATTTTTAGGTGATTAATGGTCAGGGAGACAAATACCACCTGGCTCCCATGGGAGAAGAGGCAAATCTCACACTGCAAGGCCAATGGAAGGAACAAGCAATCCAGCACCTGGATGTTGCAGTCCCAAATTTGGCTTCCCTGCACCAGATCATCAGGTCCGAAGGGAAGAAAAATCTCTTAAATGAAGGTCATGGCTTTATTCAGTAATTAGGGAGAAAGATTTGGATTTCTCATGCCATCACAGTCTTTGAATCACTCTTTGCTAATGACAAAGACTGGGTCTTCAAAGAAAAGGATTAGACTTTAATTTTTAATAGATCTAACAGTTGGTCTTACAGTGCTGTGAAGTCATAGGAACTAGAGATCTGTTTCCAAAAGCATTTTCTGCAAAAGACACTGGTCTTCTGGAGAGTATAACAGGTAGGTCATGTGGAGTGAGATATCTGCTAATGTTCAATAATTTATTAATTATTTAGGTCCCCTATGCAGATGGTCTCTTTGGTCCTGTACCCTTTAAACTGCCAGTTGATGCTGACCAAGAACAATTTGTGCAGAGGTGAGGGAGCATTTGGTGGAGATAGCTGACATTTTCACAGGTAGACACAGCAGTGGGAGATCATTTTCTCTCTCTGACCACTCCATCACACCTCAGGAGAAGGATTCAGCATGGATCTAGCATGACTTGTAACTCCAGCTAACCCAAAGAGAGCTACTAGGGCTACTTACACAGGCTTCCATATGAAACTTACCTAACTCCCTAGGCTTCCCTATGACACACTCCCACACCATTGTCTGGAGAAAAGCATGGCATCACAGACTGCACACAGGCTTGAAGGAGGAATGCATGCACACTAATTTGTTTTACGGCAAGATTAATTAACAGAACAACACAGTGTGCAGGGTTGAATGTTGATCTAAGCAGCTTGGCATGCATGTTTTATTCTACTACCCTCCCTTGGATTAGTTCCTTGTAAAATAGGTGTCAAAAAGAATAACTGAAATGGGTAACTCCATTGTGATGGTTACCTAAAAGATTTAAATAATGTGAGCAATCCGATCAGAAATCATTGGTGACATTATCTTTGGCAAAACTCTCAAAAATATGGCAAGCAGGAAACAGCATAAACTGAACTAATACACTGGTTTCTCTTTATGGCACCATTCCAGTTCCATTTCAATATGTTGACCCTGTTCATGAGACCATTGTGGAAATTTTGCAACTTTGTTGTACTTAGCTTAATGAAGAATTGATGGTGGGCACAACCTACCTTTTTTACATATTCCTGGTTCACTCCTTTTTATCGCAAATATTCAGGCTACTGTTTCCTACACTCAGGAGGGCTTAGGCAAGGGAGATCAGGTCTGCACCCTGTCCTGAGCATCTTTTGCCAGTCATCTTCCAGTGCTGCCTCTGGCAGCTTTTCTGGTTTTCTCTATCATCTCCTCTGTCTCTCAATGGTATTTCTCACACTCTTATTGACAGATGTAATACTCTAATCCCTTTGCCCCTGAGGCATGACTTCATGATACAAGACAGCAAAAGCCAGCCATACCTCATGGCTGCTCTGAGCTACAGAGAGCACCAGTGTGGCTGCACTGCTTAAAATCTGGGTAAGTATCAGCATTGTGCAGTATGTTATACACTGCATAAATACTCAACTAAGCTTTCCATCACATACTAGTGACATGGTAATGGACTTATTTTGGCTGAAGAGGTTCATAGTCTCAGCTATGCCTTCCACAAAGAAGCTCAAGTGCATCCTAAAATTAATTATCATGACTCAAAGAGAACTGTGATAATAAATAATGTCAGTAAGGGTTAGCTTACTACATAAAAATTTATTGTAGTACATTGACAGAGTCCCTGACCTAATCGAGGTATCACTTATAAACCTCTAGACTTCAAAGCAATTAAAAAAAATAAATATTGTAAAAATCTGCAGCAATCAACTGCAATTTGTACTAAATACTTGACTATCTTTGTTTATGCAAAAAGAAAGTAGAAAGAATTGGTTTTGATATCTTAATCTCTGGTTTATATCAGCTTTCTCTTTCTGGAATGTAAAGCAAAGATACTAAGTATCCCATAAATCTATAACCGAGCTACTGGGAAAGAATCCATGAAAAGCAAATGCCATAAAAAATACAAAAGCTGGTTTCTTTGTCTAGTTAAGAAATTTCTAGTCACATCAAAATAGTTTGTCTTAAACAAAGCAGAACTTGCTTGCCATTAATCAATTGTATGCTAAAAGTTTAGATTTTTGCCTCAGAAACATGTACAATTGCAGCATGTGAAGCTTCGAAGCTTCTTCAGTTGTTTTTCCTTTTGAATAAGGTGTTTATTTCATGGAACAGGAAAAATGCATATAATAATAAATTATTTAAATAATAAATAAAGCAAAGACAAATTTAAGAATATTGAGAAAAATTGTGCCATCCAAGAACTCTTGAAATGTTTTGAATAACTGTAAAAAAACTTCAGTTACTTGTAATTCAGGCCCAGCCTATCTCATTGACATCAACAGTAATTGATTTTGGTTCTTGGAGACTGTATACGTATATTCAGGAATACTGATATGATACAGCTTATAAATCCAATGATAAAAAAGCACAAACAAACCTTAATCTGTACCCTCTACACAGTTTCCTCTTGCAAGAAAGAGTTTGAACATTATGCAGCATTGCAAGACATTGCATGCTAAATGGAGAAGGGCTCAAGTGAGGGAAATAATTTTCAGAAAGGGAATGGGATTCACCAGAATGATCCATGTTCAGACTTGGTTTTGCCCATTAGGACAAATGTAGTCTTTCCCAAGTGCAATACTTACGATGAATAGAGTATTTCTTTTTGCCTTTTGTTCTGTTAAATTTTTGCTACCTTCTTCCCCTGTGAATTACACAATGGCTGTACTTACCAAATAAAAAAGCATGGTACTTTCCAGCAGTATACAAAGGACTTTTCTCCTGTCTCTAATCATGAATTGTTACCCTGATCTTTACAGTTTTCTTCCAGAATCTTCCTTTTTTTTTACTGACCACTCTGCGACAAGTTACTGTGCTGGAAGGACCTATGGTCACATTCATTGTGGTTGTTCTTACACGATGTTCTTACAAGAGATGTACAGAGATTTTATACATTGATCTTGTATGTGAGTAAGGCTGTATCCCAGAAGTATGAAAGTGACAAACCAGCCATGTCTTAATCCATGCTGTTGAAACTGTTGGGTTTTTTATTGAAGTGGGTGGTGACCAACTTCTAAAGCTAAGCTTTCAATAGAAAATTCATAGTAGCCTTTACTGTAAATAAGTTAATTTACAAGCTGTTGGCAGACACATTCCAGAGTTCAGAATATGACAATCAGAAATTGGTAGCAATTTCATTTGAGCTGAATAAATGAGGATGAAAAGTGTATGTCCACTGCTTGAGAGAAATTGAAGTAATGAATATTCTAAGTAACTTAGAGTGTTGCAAGTTCCTCTTTTTAGCTGTTAATTGATAACGATGCAAAGATGGAAATATATGTGTTAGGATAATATTAAGTGGAAAATTATTCTCAGTACAGGGAAGGGGTAATCCAGGCAAAAATGACCTGTTAGGTAGAATTCAGAAGGTAATCTGTTGTCCTGAAAAGGACAAGACCTTCAGACTTGTGACTTCAGAGTTGGCCCTGCTTTGAGCAGAGGATTGGACCAGAGAACTTCAAGTCAATTCTTCAGTCAAGTCTCACCAAAATTATCCTGTAATTTTATGTTCCTGTGTCTCTCTCTCCTAAGAATAGGAAGAGGCAAGAAACTGTGAGTAGACAGAGTGAAATCTCTGTCTTCTCCATTAGGGAACAAGAAGAAAGCAGCAGCCCATATAGTATCCATCCATAAGGGGACATTGTGCTACCCTGATAAACATTTGAGGTTGTGTATTGGTTGAGGTTTTGACTGTGTCCTGGACAAAACAATGAAAAAGCAGCAAGCTGCTTTATTCCATCAAGGCTTAGGTATTTTGTATATTTGTATATAGCTGCAGAACTTTGAAGTGAGCAGAAATTTTAAGGTCCTGACCAAAGGGATTTGTGAAGCTTTGGTACACCTGTAAAATGGGAAGATACTGGGTGTGGGCTGTTAAATGGTAATTTTCAGTATTCAGACACAAGGATCATGTTTTCTCTTGAGACATGGCAGCAGCTGGTGGTAATGGTGATGTTGGTGGTGCAATTACTCTTTTTTATAGGAACATTATTATTATAGCTCCTACACAAATTCTAGGAAAACTGGTCTAACACTTGAGCTATAGGATTAAAGAGAATCTATGGTTTTGTTGCGAGCTATATAACTACCACTTATAAGTCTCAGGACTTAGATGGCAAAGAGCTTGTTCAGTGGCTGAAATTAGGCGTTTTGAGAAGTGTCCTCTAGTGCCTTGGGAATTCAGAGGCAGACACAAGCAAATAAGTGATCCAGGATGATCCAACAAATCAAGCCACAGCTGCAACAATTTCTTCAGAGACCACATAGGATGTTCAACATTAGGACTGATTTGACAATAATGTCTCCGTTTTGATAAAAGACGAAAACGAGTCAAAGAAAATATAATTAAACAAGACCATATTTCAGAGTGAAATAATGGAAAGCTGTTGGTATTGAGTTTTGGAGGAGACTCAGGCTGTTTTTTTAGTTGTTTTTTGTTGGGTTGGGTTTTTTTCTGGTGTAACTCTCAGTTTTGCATAACGTCTTAATGTCTGTAATGAGCTATGAAAATTAGACAAATACCATGAACTTTGTCTTGCTAATTTTTATTTTTTATTTTTTGCTAATCAAAACAGAAGATCCTGGTTGTGTTTCCTCAGCTCCAAGATACACAACTTAAGAGGAGGGGTTAAGAGGAGGGGGTTGTTTTTTCAAGAATATTTTCCCTTCCTTATCCCTTACATAAACTCATCATGGATCAAAACAATAGTCTTTCATTCCTGAAGTGAACTGTATATGGAATCTTCAAAACACTCTCCTTAGCACTCAGAAAGAAAAAAAATAATAAAAAAAAAGAAAAAGTCAAACTTTTCCCCTTGGTGGAAAGTTACTTATAAGATCAGGTCAGATAGAAATATGTGACAAATGGGGTAGGCTGAAGAATAGACCACCTTGGCTTTCAACCTTTTATAGAGCATCAACATCACTTCGTGATTTAAATGGGTGATGAAGACAATAGCTGTATGGGCCCCTGATAAGGAGTTTGTGGAGCCCTCAAAGGGAGTGAAGCAACTGCAAACACTCATGCCTAATAAAAAAAACTACTTCAGGAGACTTCACCTCCAGATGTTCTCTTTGCCTCCCAAGTTATAACAATCTATGTATCATTATATTAAGTATGACGAATGCACCCTGAATAGCACTGTCACATAAGTATCTGAAGGAACTGCTACGAAATACAAAAAAAGCATGAGAATGTAATCCTAAACGTGGCAATTTGCTTAATTATCTAAGTTTGCTTTCCACAGAAAAAGACTTTCTTTACGTTGTTTGGATCTTGAAAGTCAGGTGAGCTCCTGGAAGGCCATGTCCTCCAGATGGGTTTTGCAATAAAACTTCGGGGCTATCTAGCATAAACCTGCATTGCCCACCACAATAAGGCAAACAGCACCAACAAGAACATGTACTTCCAACAATCTGGTGAATCACTCAGGGGCAGCAATGGATCAGCACCTGAAAACAATACAGCTCTGTCAGTGCAGTATGGATAATAAGATTTATATTTAAGACTTGACATGGTTGCTCATTTTATTCATATAAGCAAAATTATTTTAATGGAAATTACATTAAAGGACTTAAGAATCTCAGACTTTCAGATTTAAATATTTTTGTGAATGTGTGGGAAAAAATGTTTTTCAAGAGATCATAAACAATAAAAATATACTTTTATTTGTTTCTTGTAAAAGCAAGCAAGCAAGCAAGACAGCCTTTTGTGCTTCACGTAGCTTGTTTATTTTCTGCTTGGAATTTTCATAAACTCCTGAAGGTGTCCGGAGACCTCTTGCCACATTATAGCTACAATAAAATCAACCTACACATCTCAAACTTTCTCCAAAGACACTTCTTTCCTCTGCGTCAGGAAGGAGTGGGAAGAAGGAGAGTTAACCAGATTAATGTTTATCTAGCTAGCAGAACGCTTGTCATCGTTGATCAGGACTCTAATTTATGTGACCACATGAGAGATAGAGACTCTCAGTCAGCAGCTCTCTTGCTCACTACTGGAGGAAGACTTTGGCCAAAATTCAAACCTATTATTTATTTTTGAAAATACAAATACAAGTTCCACTGGGATTTCCCTGATGAATAACAGTGTAGCCAGAGAGGGAGGTAGGACCAAATTAACATAGCTAGAAAGCCACATACGGGGAGAGTTGCTGTAACCAGTGAAATGTCCGACGGAAACTCATAATGTAAAACAACAACAAAAACTCAATTGTTTCCTATTATTCATAATTTAACATTATAGAATATTGGAATTCTATAAAACTTTATAATACTAAGTGAAGAAACGGGGTTTTTTCTCTGAATTGAAGATAAGTTAACAAAAAGAACTTGCCTCAAGAAGCAAGCATGAAAAGACAAAAATAAAATTTGATACCAGGGCTGAAGTCCTGGATTACAATAGACAAGGAAGGATAGATAATGGGGTCATTAAGTGTCCAGGGAAAAGAAGATTGGCAAGGCTTGAGGGGTGTCTTCCCAGGTGGGAAGAATTGAAATGAAAGCTGATGATTGGGTTTCACAGGGGAGAGATGGGAAATGGAAGTAAGCTCTGTGAAACATCTGGATGTAAATACAGTGAAAGTATCTGTTCAAGGAGCAGAAGGGTCAGGAAGACTTTCTTCTGTGCCAGAAGATATGAAACATGCAGAATGAGTTTCATGTCACCTCACTTTAAAAATCGCTTTAGAAATGTTTAAGCTAGTCATTCATATTCCCTTTATAGTCAATAACTACTTCCAGGGAGTGAGTCACCTGACCTAAATTAGGCGTCTATCTTGAGATGGGATGAATCACACACTCTGAGTGTCTATTGATATCTATTGACTATAAAAGGAACAAGGATTTGCTTAGATGCAGACATCTACATTGCAGTTGAACCCCATCCTTAGGCATTTTACAGACTACTTGGTAAACACCAAGAAAACCCATTATTTTGATCAAGTTTTGAGCATAGAATGTGGGCACAGGGAATCCGGTACTGCCCTCCCTTCTCCCCCTCCCTCCCCGCCCCATGACTAGAAATAGTGTTATTAGACTGGGGTTTAGGATAAATCCTTTATTCAGTTAAGAATAAGAGGCCACAGAAAGGAATGTTGCTCCACAGTGGAGCAACAATAATTAGGCTGAATCAGAGGCTCTGCTTAAAAGACACAAGGAAGGTATGTGTTGGGCAGAGGAGAGAAGGAGCAAATAGTCTCTCTTCACTTTGGAATGTGGGATGCTGCACCTAATCAGAGACTGATATCAAAGTGTTAAAACTTTATTAAAAGCAGAATCTAAACAAATGCCTTTCTCCCCTACTCACCCTCCCAAATTCCTTAATGGAGAGTTTAAATGAAAATAAAAGTTCAAAATAAGTTCAGTCACTCTTGAGAAGCTCTTGTATTTGAATATTCTGCAATGAAAGTATTTTGTTACACATTAACTGGAATCCTTAAGAAGCCAAATTTTAGAAAGATGTTGATCATGCTTGCAAAAAATTACCACATATTTCTAATATTCCTTACTTTAAATATTATATGTTATGATTACACTCACAAGCTATTGAATATAATCTGTGGTTTAAAATCTTTAATTGTTCTTTGCTATGTATTGTCACCTATACACAGTGTCCTTGACTGAAGGAGATCAGAATTTTGACATTGATTTCCATGGGATTTCACCCACTACATGGACAATGCCAAATCTGCTGCATCTACAAGCTTGAGACTCCCATCTTCAGTGGGATTGTGCTCTGTGCACAAAAGATCAAGTAAAGGTATTGGTTTCGGCTGCCTTGGGTGGGGACCATCAGTCTGGGAGTCCTGATGGAACCTCGGGTGCTTCTATGCATTTCAATAGTCAAAATAGTAAAAAAATCTATTTTTACTTTTTGTTCAACTTTTTCTCAGATAGATACTCCCTGTCCATACACAGCTTCCCTACTTTACAATCAGGCTGTTGCAGTATTCCTTGCCTGGGATTCCCTCTCTTCTTTGCAGAGGTAACTCCGTTTTCACAAATAGTTCAGCTCCTTGTTTGTGGATTTTAGTGAGCTGTAAGAATCAGTTTGTTGATCTGTGCAAGGTGAACAGAGAACCAATGCATTTGTTGAAGGTATCCATGATACAAGTTAAAATGTAGATGTCTGAGTCAAATACTGTTATAAAACAGATATTGTACCAATTAAAAAATATATATCGTGTTTACAATACAATTAGGTTACATCACTGATGACAGCAAATTTGTTTTCCCTAATACTGTACAGGAATATTTTGAACAAGATTGTGACTACATTATTGATACATCAACAGTACATAACCCAGCCAATATGCAATAGGTTAAATGAAGTATATGATAAAAATCACCCTTTAAAACTCCAGGGAAGCTAGAACATGGAAAGGTCTACATAAAATCTGCCTGCATAATTCATGGTAAGGTTTAGTATCATTTCCATTAAAGCCAATATAAGAAATACAAAGACAATTTTAAAACAACCTGTGAAACATTTAAATGTGCTCTGCATTCAGACTTAGTGTGGAGATTCCACTGAATCTTAGAATGCATTTCTTTTAGTTTAACATTTGTTTTGCTAATTCCTCCATGTCTCCATGGATTGTATTTACTGTTCTGTTGCTAATGCATTTTAAAGCTTTAAAGCTTTTAACCTTTAATCTCCACTTATTCAAGTGAGGTTAAGTGATCTTTCTCCTTACCTTGTGTCCAAAAAACAGGTCTTCAATCAAACATTCTTCTGAAAAGACCACACTCACACTTACCTATATTGTCATAAGCTTCCTTTTAAATGCAGAATCCTTTCTTAATGGTAATTCATAAAAACATATTAAACAGCCAGTGCAGAATTCAAGGGCAAAATAAACACTGGGTTTTTTTTCCCCTGTCCTTTCACATTTAAAGTGGGAGATATGAAGCACACTTGATGGAAACACATGAACAGGGCTCTTCACAGCAAAAATGATATTACATTCATTTGAAGCAGTAAGGCAATACTGCTACTGTAATGTAATACATAGTTTTTACAGAGATAAAAGCAGAGCTTCAGGGGAAATCCAGAAAATCAGGCATGCTATGTCGAGGCAGATATGTTTGTAAATAAATCAACTTCAGAATTAGTTTTGTCAGTGTAAGAACTGAGTTATAATTAACTCAACAAAGACCTCAGGAAATAGCAGTGGTTTTAAACATTCAGTCTGTTTTCCTTCGGCATTC
>NW_009912246.1:41440-88901 GCF_000696875.1 Nestor notabilis
CAACCCTCAACTCACTAATTGTACTTTCTGCAGGTGCCTTCATCTTGATGAAGAGGGAGACTGGGAGACAAGCTCAGAGAAAATGCCCATGCTTTAGACAAAGCAAGTTAGGAGTTCATGCTCAGCCACCTCATACTACAAGTAGAGGCACCCAAGTACTTGAAAATTCTGAGTCTAATATGCCCACTTTCAAAAATGGCAGTTTTGCACCTTTGTCATTGCTGTGCATGCGTGAGATCGGAATCTGACAACAGCAGAAGGAAAAGGTCTGCAGAAAAGGAAATGTGTAGGCAGGAGGCTATACAGATCCTCTGATGAGTCTCTTAGCAGAAAAAAACCCTCCTCTTACAGAAATTAAATTGGCTATGCAGCTAAACCCTATTCTTATTTACTCTTTGGCCTCCAGGCTGGAATTCCCAACCAAGTCCCCAGTTAGCTATTCTGAGATTTGCTAATGGGATCTAAATACATGATTTTACCATGAAATCTATCTTCTAAAATTTTCCACATCCTCCAACATCTGGCATTAAAACTGTATTTGGAAACGGATGACACGGAAGTATCAGTTCAGAGTGATGCTAACATACTGTGTAATCCTACATGGGTTACGAAACACAGGGAGTACCAGGCTTAAAATGGGGGCAAATAAATGAGAAATACAGACATAAGAGGCTACAAAACCTGGTACTTTCAATTATCAGAGACAGATCCAAAGCTGGTCTTTGTTGGTGAGAATTCTTCTGCTTACCCTGCAATCTTTCAGTCAGTCTCCGTATAAATCAGACAGCAAAAGAAAGCAAAATATCCTTTTGGTATCATAGCTCAGGGTTGGTTGCCTATTTTGTTCACATGATAAAAAACTAGAGGAAATTGTAAAATGAACAAATTCAGTAACTTGAGGAAAGTAAAACTACAGTTGACTCTCAGATGATGTAACAACATATCATGCTCAGTGGCATTGCATAGCAGCAAATGCCTTTTTTCCAGTGACCAGCGGTATAAAAAAAGCCTTTAAAGGAATCTTGCAGCAGGTTTGTTCAAAGGCAGTATTCTAGGGTGGGTTTTTTTTCATTTTGGTTTTAATTATAGCAATTGCTGTAATAAAAGGTTCTGAGGTAAGGACTTACGCATTCCATTCACTCACTGCTGTGTTTAATTCCTATCACTGTTCAATCACTTGTTACTTTATTTTTAGGGGCAAATTTATAGCAAGCTGCTGGATCACATGTACCCAAGTATTTGAAGTATCTGCAGCTGCTTACATTGCAAGAGAGCCAAGCTGCATTCCTGTCATGAATCATAGATTTGTGAGGGCAGAGCCACAAATATATATTAAAAAAATGCAGCTTACACAGCTCGCAATCAGATTTTAAACAACCTTCCTAAAGGATTCATAGTGTCAGGGGAGCTGAGGCGCTGATTCACCCAGGTTATGATTTCTATCCTGATACAGGGCATCTTTACAGGACATCTTTATGTACTCATGAGGAACTTCTAGGATGTTTACTGGAGACAAACAATCGTTACAGTGTGACTGTAGAAAAGATAAATAAGACGTAATTAACATACAATCATTCAGGACCAACTTCCCAGGGGTTTTCCACTTGCAAAAGCTGAGGCACATTGGGTTTTGCATTTTCATTGGTGTAAATTCTTTCCTGAAAGAATTGTTTGTGCAAACAAGACTTGGACTTACAGCTTACATATGAGAACATCATCACATTGCACTTGTGAGTTACTGGTGGAGAAATAGTTGAAACAGGAAAGCTATAATTTAAAAAAGTAGTCTGTGACAAATAGATCTACATATCTGCATGTGTGAATATCTGCATGTGTGAATGGACACAGCCAGTGTAGTTCATTCTTAATCACATTCTTTGTTCTGCGAACGTAGGCAATTGCCAGGTTACTTTGAAAATATTTGGGACTAGAAAGTTTCTCAAGTGCTATTGTGAGTAGATAATATAAATGAGAGTAATTGCTGTTAGTCACTAGTAATTGTTTTGTGATTCAGCTTTAGCTTACAATTATGAAAAAAAATATTGCCATGTGACACAGATATCAACCCAACCAATGCAAATAGAGTTAAACAAACAGTTCATGAACAACATGTAGTCTGAAATTAAAGTTTTCCACCACTCCCTTTGTTTTTCTTTCGTTTGCAGGCTGGAATAATTCTGAAAGGAAAGAGGATAAGTTCATACATGAGTCACTAACCAGAGAGGGCTAAACTGCTTGCATAGTTTGAAAAGTTTTTTGTATAATAAGATTAAAATAACAATATAAGCATGTTCATGCAATGACTAATAGTAGTAATAACTATAATATGAAAATGAGAATTGGTTAGAATCCCTTGTGCTATATAAAAAAAAAAAAAAACCATTATTTTATTCTGTAATACAAGAAATTTCAAACACTACACACAGAAGGAGATAGGGCTGTTAGGCTGCATAAAGTTCCAACCTAAGCAAAAGCTGTGTTTGCGAATCACTATTCGATCCTCAAGATGCATGTATTTAACTTCCAAAATGGTCACAAAAGCTTTTATCCTCAATTTCTTTCAAATTTTCCTTATCTTATATCTCTTCCTGCTTTTTTCCTAATCTACAGTGCCAGTTTAATGATACAAACTTTTTTTTGAGTCATTAAACATTTATTTAACAAAAATAAACGTTCAGTTCCCTGTTAGTTTATAAACAAACTGTTGTCATCTTATTACTTGCATTCAAGAGGAGATATCTATAATTTCTTGAAACAGGGACAACTTCCAAGCATTTACCTTAGGTAATAAGAGAAGACTGAAGAATAATAAAGAGAATTTTCACAAAGCAGTATCTTGGGAAGATCAGAGTAGTGTTGTTTTCCCTGTTTAAAAGTCCCTGATGTGCTTGCCCGTGTTCAGTGCTGAAAATACAACACTTTTGACATGTTTATGTATAACAAAATAAATACATGTCAGTGCTTTTCTAGGATCATGCATTTGAACAAATAGTTGCCAGATAGACACAACAGTAATAAAACTGACATCAAGAGCACAGTACATAATCATATAGAGTAAAGGGCACCTGAGAGTAACAATGGACTTGGAAGGAACCTATGCCTTTATTTTTTTCTTTTTCTTTTTTTTCTTTTCTTGTGGATGCCTTATCTATATTACAGAAGGATGGATAGTTATGAGTTCAAATAAACACCATTTCTGAGACCCTTCATGCAACTTGTCACCTGAGTTTAACTTCCCTCTAAATCAGCTGTTTATGTGATCTCTTAGTGCTGGATTTAAAGACAAGAACAAAATGTAGAATGACTTTTGTTCAAGAATGCCTGTCTTTTATTTCCAAATATTATTATAGTGTTTTATACAGGGTTTTAAAGGCGCACAATGTCAAAGTCCATAAAATGCAATGAAATAATGACAACACATTATTTATAAGTATTGTAAAAGTGTACCTGCAAAAGGGTTTTCTGAGAGCAACAATATATTACTGTCCAGTCCTTGCTGACCGGCTGTTCTCAACACAATTTCCCACATTTGGTATGTGTGTACGTATTTACATGGACACACGCAAAAACCTGAGATTCTTTGTCAATACCAAGAAAAACCTGAGGGCAAGCCAGCTCTACCTGGAAGCTTTATGGCTCTGTTAGTGTGGAGCACTCCCGAGCTAAAATACCCTTCCTTGCACAACACTCTTTGCCATGGAGATCGGTTCTGTTGTTAAAGAACAATATATGATTCTACAGAATTTCCTAAGGTTATTGTTTTGGATTGATGGCAGTGCCTAAAGAAACACATGATGTAATTTCCTTCAAATTCCATAGAAAAGTTTGTTCAAATATTTGTTAAAGAATTGCAGGGCAAGCATTTTCACAGCTAATTTGAATTCTCTTTGATTTCTTTTCTCTTCAAAAAATGTTGCAGTTAATCAAGCAGCAGAAACAGCACCATATGTTTAATCTCAATAAATTAGAGAATAATTTTGCAGAGAACAAAGAGAACAAGATGCAGGCAATGCAACTAGCCTATTTCAGACTCCAGTGTTACCAGGACAAGAACCTCTTTTCCAATAAGCCTGTAACATACCTATCACACCTTTTCACCTAGTCTGGCTCAGGCTTCTGGCTGCTGCTACAATACAGGTTATATTCCTTTAAATTCCTTTAAAAAATATTAATTAAACTAGTTTCTTACTAGTACCATTTTGAAATATTTGCAAAAAAGTGATAACAAAAGAACAAATTAAACCGCTTACTATGTGAAGTCACAAATTATTACTTTGCTGTGTATGATATCTAGTCAGACTAAAGAACTATGCATTTGCATATCCTTGTCTCAGCCTTTGTGGTTAAAGTAAATGATCAATCAGTGCAGAAGAGACTAAAAATCAATAGAGCAAATATATTTTCCTTGTAACTTGTCCAAAGGTTACGATTTAGTTACAGTGCAACTTAAGTTGTTGGTTCAGTTACAGCATGTACAGCAGTATAATTTCTTTTTATTGAGCACGAACCATGTGGCTCACAAAACAAAGAGAAGAGAGTTTAAAAATGCCAAGTTCAAAAAACAATTCTATGTTAATGGAGTTTAGTACACCCATTTCCCATCGAGACATTGTGTCTCGATCTGAAATCCACAGGACTAAAAAACTGTCTTTCCATTGACTCCAGTGAGTATTGAAACAGGTTTTTGAAATCTTATATAATTAAAAAATAGTAATAAAGCCAACATATGAGAAGCATTCATTTGCCAGAAACATTCCTCATACGGTGCTTCTGATGATGACAATGACTTTTTGCCATGCAGAATGTAAGCGGAAGAACTATATAAAGCAGGACTAATTTACTGTGAAGAGGTAAAATCCAGATTTTCCTCAGTTTGTAATGCAAACTTACTCTTTCAGTTTTTTAATAAATCATCTTTTCAAAGAAAGGACATTTTTTGTCCATTCCCTAAACAGAGGACATTGAAAACCAAGCCCACTTGGTAATAACCACTGTGCTGTATACAGATTTATGTATGTGTATACACAAGTGTATATACACCAAGTGTAAAATGCCCTCTCCTAAAAATGAGTTGTAATTCCTGGCCAGGGAAGGCTGGCTAAGGGCAAAGGGAGAGGGAGAGAGATTTTGTTACCACAGGCATAAAAAAATTCTGGCACCAGTGCCTGCAACCACAGAACAGAACAGAGTAATGATAGTTTACATTTTTTAAATTTCCAGGAGGACATATTTAGCATCCTATGGGCTTATCACTTAAAAATATATGCCATCCATTCCTTAAATAAAATTCTTACTTTTAATAACTTCTGCTTTGACCTTGCAAAACAGACAATGCCATAATCAATTATCCCCAAAGACTTCCTTAAATCTCCTCTAAAATGTTGTTTACTCCAGTGAAAAAAAATAGGATCAGGATTATGAAAAAGTCCCGAGTGAAGCATCCATGAAAATCAGAATGTCTTGGACATATATATCCACGCACCCTCCCTAATGTCAGTCTCTACCAATCAGACCATTGAATATGCCTTCACTACAGCCTGAAGTGACCCAGAAGGTCCAGACAAAGCCACCCTGAAGAAACAGAGAGCTATATATATTCCTGGGATCTGTTTTTACTCTGTAATTCCTTAATACATACTAGAATTCTTGTAGGTAGCCCATCAACCAAAAGACAGTGAGATCCTGGAAATGATTTGAAATTGGAGTCACTTACTGCCTGCTTAAAACCAAAAAAGAAACTGGTTTTCTAAGTAATGTGTGAGAGAATTCACCTAAGTGATGGGATATCCCAGTACAGAATACTTTTATACCAGATAAGATAACTGTAGCAAGAGAAGCTGAAAACAAGGAACTCAGCAGAAAAGAACTTTTTGCTGGGTACGTAGGTGGCCTGTATCCAGCCTCTGCCTTCTGTCAGGAGAAAGCCCATGTCATGCTCACCTAGCAGAATAGTTTCATTAATAGCGCGTAGTACAAAAGCATACCCTGGCTCTACATTTTGCTGTACTTTGACCATGTTTACAGGATCAGGCCTATGATACCCCTAATTTGAGAATCCTGCTTTGGCTTGAACTTAAACAGCTTCTGTGTCTGTGAGGATTTGGACTTTAAATAGCTTTTCAAGCCAATCACTACTAAATATTTGGTAGGAATACTTATTAATTTTCATTTGTACATAGTTCTTACAGTGTTCATTCTTGTCATTAAGGAATTGATAGCTCATGAGGGAGAACTGATTGTTAGTATGAGGTGGGGAAAAGAGAATAGGGTATGTGTGCCAAGATAAGTGAAGCAGCAGCTATGGAACTTCTTATATCCTATCTCTTGCTTTAGCCTTTGTAGACTCTGTGATGTTTCAGTAAAATGAGAGCTCATGATATATTCTCCAAGCATCTTATTATGGGCCAGGCAAGTGTCAAAACAGAGAACAGACCAACAAAACCATTACTGGTGGGGAAGTGTTAAGATTTTGAGTAAAAAGTGTGCTGGTGCTGTAAAACCTGGGGTCTGGGCTTCGGTTGTATGATATCTTCTTCTTCCCTCCCTCATTCCTCCCCTCAACTCCCCTCCCCCCCTCCACTCCCGCTTTATTCCTGTATTTGCAATCTGTAAAAAAAATGCAATGCATTTTGGATCACAGCTGTTTGTTGTATAACAATTCAGTACTGAATTTGGAAAAATATATTAAAGATTTTAAAATTACATGTACCACAGATTCTGAAATTAAAAGACTTAGCATTCCTGGCGGATCATCTCCCAGGTCACTTAATGACACTTTGGATGTGGAGGTTGAGCCACTGACGGCATTTCTTCCCAGAAGATGGTACGAAGGACCATGAACCTTTTGGAGCAAGGCCAAAAGAGAGTCATGAAGATGATCAGAGACCTGGAGCACTCCTCCTATGAAGACAGGCTGAGAGAGTTGGGCTTGTTCAGCCTGGACAAGAGAAGGTTCCAGAGAGACTTTAGAGCAGCTTCCAGTGCCTAAAGGGGGCCTACAAGAAGTCTGGAGAGGGACTTTTTACAAGAGCATGTAGTGACAGGACAAGGGGGAATGGCTTTACACTGAAAGAGAGGACATTTAGGTTAGCTATAAGGAAGAAATTCTTCACTATGGAGGTGAACATATCCAGAGAAGCTGTGGCTGCCGCGTCCCTGGAATTGTTCAAGGCCAGGTTGGAGGGGGCTTTGAGAAACCGGGTCTGGTGGAAGGTGTCCCTGTCCATGGCAGGAGGGTTGGAACTAGATGATCTTTAAGGTCCCTTCCACACCAAACCGTTCAATGATTCTATGAAAGCGACGTTCATCATCTTTGCTGCAAACTTAGTGCTCTGCTCTGCCTAGGACAGGGAGAGAGTTTGAAAAGGTGTGTCCCATATATTTAAAGTGTACAGTAAGAATCTTCAAAAAAGAAAAAAGAATGGCAAACTTTAGGAAAATTTAATAACAAATAAAGATGAAATAAAAGAATATGACTTGCATGAACTTGGCAGAGGTAAGAGAAAATGGTTATCTGCTGGGGAATGAAAATATAAGATAAAGGACTGAAAATACATCTTTGGTGTGTCTGGCTGCTTGGTAACATAATTTTTCTCACATCAGGTTTTTTTAGTATAAATAAATTTTGTGAAGGGATCTCTTGCTTTAAAAGGCTTTGATCGTGAACTGACCTGCTAGAACAGTACAAATGTGTTCTCTTTCACATTACCCTGAACTGAATAAATAGCGATAATTTATCTTCCTTTAAAAAGATCACTATTATTCCTCTATTTCAACAGTCAACTCACTTTTCTGCGTTGCAATCCATTCTTAGCTATTCTGATGAGTCACAGGGTTGTGCTGCCCAGAGGTTCTGTTGTATAGCCAATGTATTATTCACAACATTTCACTTAATTTTCTTTGTGCTAGAACTTTGCCTACAATAACTTTGGCCCACATAGTCCTAGATCGGTCCCATATAGGCTTCAAGCACATAACTGACATGAGGTTAACAGCTTCCTGAATCTGCAATTGGCACCTTCAAATGTTAAATTCAGCTTGATTTACCACAATGCTTCCTATTGTCACTTCACCCAATGCTGAGAGAGCCTCAAGTGACTGCTAATATAGGCATCTCAGTTTAGTGAGATTAATTCAGATCCTGAGGTCTTTAAATTGGTACTAAACACCTATCTTTTAAAGATGAACTATCTTTCACACAGATATCATGCCTCTGAGACAAAATCTCCTGGTGAGACTGTTATACACTGGACAGACTTGCTGTTCATAATGACACCTATGACCTTACTGATGGAAAGTGTCTACACAGCCTGACTACAGAAGTTTTTAATAAGAGAAAAGTATATGAAACGTGTATCAATGGGATATGCAGCCCTTCAATCACCAAATCATGCTGGGATATGAACTAGTGGGTTGCAAAATAAAACAAATTTCGAACAACCAACTTCAATTTGCAAAGTTCTGTAAAAAGTATAATTTGGAACAACATATGCCAACATCCTTGTTTTCCATAAGATAAATCTGGGTTGCAAACATTTATTTTTTTTCTTTCCCTGTATAACTGCATTTCATTTTGCTATGGAGGATTGTTTCCTGAGAAACTGACAGATGATATTTAGCTTATAGCAGCATTCTTTGTTACTGTGTAAATGAGCCCACTATATTACAGTTGCTGAGATTGTTGCAAAAACTCTTGTTTTCTTCATCAAAGTGGTTTCTTAAATACAAAACTGATGGGAACATTTTCTGAACCTTCAGTACTTCCCTTGTCCTTTTCTTTGTGCTTGTTTGTTTGTTCTTACTCAGTCCCACCATCTTCTAGCATTGTTCTTGACTAATTGTAATGGTCTGATTCCTAACATGTGTTGTCAATGGATTGTTTGCTGGCATATCTGACAATATTACCATCTACTTCAGTCTCGTATAAATGCTGGTGTTTTTATACTGTGGAAATTTAATAAACAGACTGTTAATTTAGAAAAAGAAATGTCAGCAAGATGTGTGGGATAGGACAAGGCCTACTCTATATCCCATATTCTTCAAATGCAATTGTTTCTTTTGAAAGAAGCACAGCTGTTCAGCAATCAAGGACTATTTGAATCCCATATGCTAAAGCCAGATGTCAATATTGCTGTGTGCGAATTTGCAAGGCAGTGTTCAGAACAGTGTTCAGGACCACATTTCAGGGGAGGACATTGTCCAGGGAACTGAAGCGGGAGAGTTTCCAGCACAGCTCCCTGCCAAAGTAGTAATAAATCTTTTCCTACGGGATTAGGCAAAAGCTTTGCATTATGTGGAAAACTAACTCTTCCTTCTTAACAAATAAAGCCGCAAAAACACACACTAAAGTTTTAAGAAACACCCACCTCTCTCCACTGCCTGTGAAAGACAGAGAGTGTGAGCAGCTCAGATGAAAACATCTACTTTTTGTCAAATGAATCCCACCCTCAGTGTATAGTCACATGTGATTATCAAAGCACAGATTTACTATCCTCCTCCCCTACAGTGCATACTGTATCTTCCCACTCATTCCACCCCCCTCCATGAGATATGTTCATCATATGTGTCTCACCCACTTTGCTCTGCCAGCACTGCTGAGGTAGGTGGAAACCTACCACCACTTCAGTGGTGGCAGCACTGAAGAAACATAGCTTTCTTGGCCTCTTTCTTTCTAGTCTTCTAGTAGGGGCTCAGTTTTCTCCTTGCTTCGTATCTGAGTACTATCACTCAAGCAGACTACTTGGACGTATTCAGGATGCCATAGACAGGTTCTCTGTCCCTGGGACCACAGCTATGTCAGGGTTAGAGGGGTTGGACAATGTGCCTCACATACCAGGATGATTTTTAAAAAAAAGTATAAAAAATTTTGAGACTCTATTGAAGATCCTTACAGAGATCTACAGTTGTGATGCCATGAAACAAATTCTTTCTAGGGTAAACCAAATGTTGGTAATAAGGCATAGAAGTTCCAGACAAAATTAACGAGAAAAGAGAAGTGATGTGGTATTCAGCCTTCTGAAGGGCAATTCTTAGGCAAAAAGAATGGACAAAATCTTAAAATATATGCTGGATAAAAGGAAATACATTATTGGATTTCCTTTTTTATTGACCAAAACTCTAGGGTCCCATCACATACTGAATTTTCTACAGTTCATTATTATATAAATCCCACCCATGCTCCATACACAGTGCACCTATTCATCATCAATGAATAACTATCCTTACTCCATTAATTTTTGTACATTTACATCTGGGACTATTGCTGGCAAGGAAGCCACAAGACCCCCCAGGATGTGATAGGAGTTTCAGTAGAAAATCATACATCGACTCATGAGCACTAGAAGTTGCACAAGCGAATGACCTCACATTTCAAATAGTTTGATCCAGAATGGTCTTTTTAAGTAAGAAAAACTGCAGGTTTGTTTGTGTGGATGTGAATCAGTAGAGTGCACAGGAATTAACTGCATAAAAGAAGAATTCAAAGAGAATTTTTGCTGTGTGTATACCATTAATGGTAAAGAAATACGAAGCTTTCACCAAAGTTGAACTAAGTCTCTTCTTTTTTGGATATGAATATAGCTCCTTTCTAATGTTTTTCTTATTTTTTTTCCTTGTACCATGTAAAGGACAGATGTAAATTACATTTTTCCTTTCCTGGAAGACACCAGATGGTTAACACAGAGCTGCAGGAGCTGAATTCAGAGGAAAAGAAATTGATCCTATTTCCAAGAACTGTGTAAGGTTCTGAATCTCTGTTTGAAGGTTTTTACAGCACTTTGTTCTCAACATTTTATTGTATCCTGACTATAAGGCAGTTTTGGGATATGATCCCATTAGGATAGCTGTGTCCCGGTATGTGTTAAAACTATTTCAAACCTTTGCCATCTGACTGAAAATGTTAACTTCTCAGGTGTTGTCTTTAGAACAAAAACCAATACGTATTTGGCAACATCCAGAAGAGTGACATCAAAATAGCCCCCCCAAAAGAAAATCTCTTACTGCAAAATAAGGCACATTTGAATCTTTAAAAGACTGTATCTAAAAGAAAAATGCTATAAAGCACCTGAGCAGCTTGACAGGTCCCAATTTCAAGGATACATTTGCATATTTCTTGAAAATCCTACCTACAACTTCAAGCACCTTAGTACCTCAACAGTTCAGGTCTCCATGAATGGTAATTCTGAGCCTCATAGGTGTTTAGACACATTCAAAGTATGAAAACAACCGTTCCCAAGGGATTTAGAGATGCCTGTTTGGCTTCTGAGTTGATTAATGCAACCAGTGGATAAAACAAGTTCCTTGCACTGCATGAACCAGCCCTCCTTCTGACAAGAAAATGGTTGGGATCCAGCCAGCAGAAGTCAGCATTGACCTGTCCGTTCTCCAGAGTTTAGGCAGCTAACCCAGTATTCTGGGAGAGACACTCCTAATTACATGGGTTTCAGGCTGCTGTACCCAGTCTGAGATTAGGCATTCAAAAAGGCAGAGCTTTTCTAAGTATAGCCTTCCCACTGCAAAACAGTTTATTGGTTTAAATACTCATGCAGGATGCAGGGAATTTGCTTCCTGAGCCTTTTTAGCTTGAGGGAAGTCAAATCATATTCGTCCTTTCTAGAGCTGTGCCTCAAACCTCATGCTGTAGACTAGCTTCAGCTAGGCACTCTGCTTTCCTCTCATTAAGGGTTTGTTTTTCAAGCAAGATCCAGATTTAAGACAGATCATTCCCTTACTGCTAGGAGAACAACAAACAATTCAGGAACTTGTTGGGTTTAGGTCACTCATCTGGGAGGTGAAGACATGGTTCAGGTTCTGAATCTTGAGTCTCTTGTCTTTTCTAAATCCCATGTCTATTACATGCAGACTGCATAAACAGCTCTGGGAGGGGAACCATGAATATCCTTGCAGAGTGTCCTTTCTGTGAGACCTCAGAGCTCCTGGCATGTTACTGGTCAGCATGTGGGGCACTGAATCATCCTCTCATATGCCTGACTTTCTTACTTGTCCACCTAGGCTTCCTGAACAACTGATTTAGGTACTTTGACTTATTCCCTAAGCACTAGGCAGAAACTCTGTAGGCACTGCAAAGGTAACATTCAAATTAGTTCTAAATCACTTTTCAAAGGTCTTGCAGAAGTCCTAAGTCCGCTAAACACACATGAGAAAAATCACCCTGAGTACTTTCTATTTTTACGTATTTGGTTTGCCTCATTCATTCTTGCATACATGTAATTGCTGCAAACTGCACTAGTGCAGTCATTTCCTAACTAGGTATGCTCTCTCCAAGTGCAGACACTTATGTTAGCCAGTCAGCTAGGAGCAGACATCATCATCATCATTGCCATGACGGTGCACAGAAGATGTGGCAAGGCAGAAGACCGATTGACAGCCTGTATGGCAGCGTGCCTGGCAGGACGTGCCGATTTCCAGCCACAAAGGTTGCCCTCAGATTCTTCTCCTAAGGAGAAAACAAGAGAAATCAAACTGCTCATAGGGAAAAAACACTGAGTACAAAGAACAAGCCTAAAGAGAATAGCAGAGTGTAGTATAGCACTGCAAATAATAGAGCATTCATTCTCTGCTCTTGCCTCCCAGTGCTTTTGCTGCCCTGCCCTCTCTACTTCAAATTCTTTGGCTATTAAAGGAATTAAAAATTCAATAATGAACATTAAAAACTGCATCCTTGACCTGAAGGAACTGAAATAACTGTTGAGGCTCTCTAAACTTTCTCAGACAAAGCACACAGAAACATTTACAATCCTGCAACTCATCCAAAAGCAGCAAATTGTTTCCTATATGTCTTTATTCTATGCTTCTTTAAGGCTGTGTTAGTTTTATGTAAAATTAATTCCACATGTAATTCAACATAGCAAGTGAAGATGCATTGTGGCTTCATGTGGCCATACAGATTATCTAGACTAGTCTTTAAAAACAACAAATTACCCAAGTTTAAAAGTATTTGTAATAAAACAAATAAGCGTTTCATCATGTTCCTTCCTGTAGCACATAAAAGCTGTGACTGTCAGTCTTTTACTACTATGTCTTAAATCTGTGACAGGGTATTGGAAGTGTGTAGCTGAACCCAGGACATGTGGCCTGTGGTTTGAGGGGGTGTTTGGAGTAGATGTTCTGTGAATCCTTCAGGACTATCCTATCTTTTGCATGCAATTGGAAAGGACTGGGCTTGGTAATCTAGGTGGTCCCTTCTGTCCTATGATCTTATCTTTTGCTTTTTCAAACTCTTCACCATGTACTTCACAATATACGTCTTTTACACTCTTGAACTAGATTAATACCCTTAAACCACTGATGGAGAAAATGTAACTGTTTACTACAGAAAAAATGTTTGAAGGGTCAAGGATTTGGACAGTACTTACTTCAAACAACGGGTTATTAATTGGAAAAAATACATCTCACCATAGGTTAAAGAAACATCTTTCTCAGTTATGTGACTTCAGCTGTATTTTGTTTCTACTGAAGCAAAGGTATTTTTCCATGTAAGGCAAGTAGTTACTACTGTATCTGGCATCTACTTGAAACTCTATCAGGCCATTCTGATTCATCTTTGTCAAATAGTAAACCCTTTGGCTACAGCCTTATTTTCCCCACAGGTGTAAAAAAATGCAAAATTGTAATTTATAAAACAGAAGATGACAGAATCCCATTTGTACAATACATGTAGATGCCAGAAGGTAATCTTATTACAAATAACACAATCTTCTCACAGGACTTACTATATTATTTTCCGGGTGGTCTAAAAAGTTGATTCAGAGAATAATGCCACAACAGCAACTTGTAGTTCCTAAGGCCAAATAACCAGATGTGTCAATAATCAGCGCAAACTGGAAACAGATGTAGGTCCTTGTTGAATAATAAATGTAATGAAAATACTTCCTTAGCTCTCTCATGCTTTCACACACACAAGAATTTATGTCTTCCATATTTTTTTAATTGAATTTATTTGCTGCTTCATTTTTATGTCACCAAGACCTTTTTCAAAATTTTAGTCACTCCACCATGAACTAATAAAGATTAGTATATCTGCAGCAATTGCTTAATATCTGGTCAAATTGGTTCTACCTGATCATTTTATCTGGGAAACTCCTTATCACTGAGATAAGATGAAAACTGCTGAAGGCAGATGTGAAGGCCAAGTCTGGGTAGTCTTTTGTAACTGCATAGTTTCTGCATATATATGAAAGTAGACAGTCTATAGAGTTGATAACAGTTCAGACCACTGGCAAAATCCCTGATACAACTAAATAGACTTTAGTAATGAGTGAAAGTCAAAACAATCTTCCAGGAATACTTCATGCTATCAGAATCTTTGTAAGACCTTGTATAATGCCACATGTCCAGACTTGATCTGCAGCTTCAGTCCTTACTTGCAAGTGGTGACAGCTCAGTTATGCGAAAAGCTACTTTAAAACAGAATATCATCTTCAAAACTAAAAATAAATGCTTTTTCAGCTATTTGCTCACAGTTACTATTTGCTTAGATTGTGGTATTCAGCAATAATCAAAAAAACCCTACCCCAACTTCTTAAAATAGGAGAAGTCACATTTTCCTTAACTATTTTGAATATTTTTGAACAACATTGCACCCCAGATTAAGACAACTGTTTTCACTATACAGAATACACAGTATCAATGTCAGAACTATAGAGCCTTTATACAAAACTTATATTACACCTTTACAGACTACCTGGCACTATCACCTTACAAAATTAAACAGAAAATCAGAAGAAAAAAACAGTTATCATCTGCCTTGTTCCCCATGTGCCAATATGCACACTGTTTTACACCAAACCTTTACCTGTCAGAACAGTCACGTCCGCATATGAAAAGGACAAAGAGTGGTGAGGAAGAGCTCAGGAATGTGAGTCATGCCACAGACTGAACCAGGCAAAACCCTTCACATGTGAACCCCCAGAAAGGTGTTAGAGCACTCATCGCTTTTCCTAAAAATGAGTATGTGAGGATAACCAATGTTGCAGAAAGAGAATTTGTAAACCAGTTACACTACTCTTTTCCAAGGCACTTTCAACCTCCAGGCTCTGGCTGTGGTCTGCAAGTGGACAGATTCAGTGGCAATGCCAATTTCAGGAATTCCCACCCCATCCAGCTCCACCTATTCACTCCTCTTCCTCCTCTTTCTCCTCTCTCCCAGGGCAGCAGTGCCAGGCCCCTTCCACTTTACCAGCATGATTGTTCAAAAGTCTGGGCTTTGAAGCCTATTTTGTCAGAGCTTTTCCTTTACCCAGACCATTTCAGCAATTCAGTGCATGCTGTAGCTCTGAGAACAGTTGAGTCAGCACAAGTGATTGAGCCTCTACTCTGGGATGAAAGCTGGACAGGAAGGCAGAGAGCAGAAGATCCAAACTTCTTACAGTGGCTTTGCACCATAGTTACTGTATCTGGAAACTGCAGCTTCAGTAGCAGTGTTTTGCCCTCCTGAGTTTATTTCTGATGAAATCCCAAGTGGGTCAAATAAACTGTGTGAAGGGTGTGCAAATATTTATACATACACAAGTTTATTACCTTTCTGTAGGAATGTGACTTACAAGCAATAGCTGTACATCAGCCTCCATGTATCTCCTTGGATGCTGATAACATGATAGAGAAAGACAATGTGAGTAGATTTAGGCAAATGGGTACAATGCTGTGCTCTGATTCTTGTGTTAAATTCATAGTCATTAAGAAACCATAGTCATGTGCAATTAAGGATGTGCCTAAGTTAAAAATATACCTCTTACCCTAGTTTCAAAATCTTTGAAGTCAAAATCAAGTGTAATAGAGGGTTAGATTTAATTTAACAACATGAATTGTTATATAGCCATAGGGAAGACAAAAATAATTTAGATTAGTCACATTTACCAGATGACTGCAATTCAGAAAGCAGTGACACTAAAAAGGACACAGAGGTCCATGTCCAGAACCACCTAAACGTGATTCCCAATACATGTTGTTGCAAAAGCAAACTAAGACATTACTCAGATACATAAGTAGGTTTATTTTAAGCTGGAGTTGGCCACTGGCACCATTGGTGTTTGTAACATTAAAAGTCATGTTTCCTGCATCTGCTTTTTCTCCCCTTGCTGAAACGGATGTTGAAAGCTTGGTGAGGATTCATGAAACAGTGATCTGTGGTTTAGAAAATATGTCTTACAAGATCAGCAGAAAGCCATGCCCATTCATAGCACTGCTCAGTCTTCCTTGCTCAGCCATCAGGTCTGCTCTATAACACAGTGACACTCAAACACCTGACATGGGCTTCCATTAGGTCTCTAATTAAAAATCTAGAGTTCATTATGAGCTACTATAGAAGCAGCTGATTTAGAAATTTAGGTCCCTTTCAAAAGCAATTCAGGTGTGGGGTTGCTTAGGCCTGGTGGTGTGTGGCTCCCAACTTCTCACTTACTCTCCAAGATCCTGGCTCAGGAATGACTGGAGCAGATTCAGTTCTCTTTCAGCAGGGAAATACTTCACTCTCCCACAAGTTCGGTACATGTCATATTTAGAGGATGCTTTGTGAGAAACTTATACATCTCACTAGACCTGTTAACTTGGCCAAGAGCTCCTGCTCCTGCAGCTCTCTGGAGTAAAGATATGCCACTGGTCAGGGAAATGTGATGTTGAACCTGAGTAAATCCTAAATATATCTTAAAGACAAGCCATAGCTGTTTGTTGTCTCACCTGTGAAACAGGTGCAATACTTCTCTGTTTTACAAGGTTGTAAATGAGGATAAGCACCTCAGAAGTTGCCAGACATAAAGACAGAACTTCATAGGTACCTTTATAGAAGCAGGTAGGTAATAACAGTCATGTGATAGAGAGAAATTAAGTTAGGTAGATTCTGAAGTTCAAAGAGACCATGACAGCTAGTGTGACCCTCTTCATTACATAGGCCCCAAAATGCACTAGAAAATTTTTATAATATATTACTGAAGTAGAAAAAGACTTCCTACTTTGCTTAAGACTTCAGGATCTGGAGAATTTGTCCTATGCATGTGTAGTCTGTTACTTACAAGGGTTAATTACCCTTCTGAAAAACTTCATCTTACTATCTGCTTAAACTGTATTGACTTAACTTAGAGCTATTAGTTCATGTAACAGCTTTGATAGATTACAGAATCGTTGCAACACTGACTGGAGCAATGCCTAAATACCTTTGAAAAACAGGCCTAAGCTATGTGCCTAAGGAAGCCTTCTGCAAAAGGAACCTTGACTTCTCAAGTCCTGTACTGGGACTGAAATAATTTGCCTAATTTTTTTCTATGAACATAGAGCACTTACCTGCCTTTAGGTATGTACAAATAAATAGATAATATTCATAATAATATAGAATAATAAATAATACAGTATTTCTATGTACAAACAAGAACTAAAATCAACCCTCAGTAACCTAACAGCCCTTTGAACATAAGATTTTCTTTCACTGTTATCTTGTGATAAATGATGAAGAGGAAGTCTTTTCCAAGAGAAGATGACTCATACAGAAGATTCTTAGGAACTCACAACATTCAATACAGCTGGCAGTGAATAAAAATGCTCTTTTTATAATTTTTTTTTAGATTTTTCTTATTCTAATAGTCACATAGCACATCACAATAGTTATTTCCACAGCATACTTTACCACATTATTATTTCCAGCAGGCTATGCTGATTAGCAAGTCCGTATTATTAACGCTAGCAATCAAAAATATAATTTCATAGGATAAATTATTATTTGCACTGAATTCCACTTTACTGTAGTTAGACTACTTCTAGTGTTTGAGATAGCTTGGATGTACATTGCAATGCAGATGTACAGGCATTGATATCAGTTAACTTGGGACATTTTAAGCTGAGCTGGTCATCCTCAGCTTTTCTTAGTATCAGTAAAGAAAAGTAAGGCATTATAAGAAAAAGGTTAATTTCAGACTTTTGTAGATAGGTGAAACGGGTCAAAGGAATCATGTTCCTTAGAAGGTCCTTTTTGTCTCCACTGACTAGAAAGTGGTGACAAGCTCAGATGTTGCTTTAACCTTCACTGCCTAAGGACAAAGACGAAGCAAAGTTTGTAGGTAGAGGTAACAACTTCTTTTTGGACAACTATTAGCATTGGTAAAAGTAGGAAAATGTCTGGACTTTTCAGTCTTTCTGATTTGAAATAGACTTTGTAAGTCTGAAGCCTCATCTTCTTTTCCCAGCTATAACAACTGGTCTATTTCAGACTCTACCTATAAGTCTGACCCATAAGTCTGGCCTCAGTTAAGATGGAAACATCTACATCAGAAACATCTTGGCAAATTAATCAGCTTTGACACTGATGAATGCATTTGTCAAAATGAATCTTCCTCAGTATCTGGATGAGAATAATTACTATTTCAGTTGCAAGTTTGATCTCTGAATTAAATATAGCCCACCAGGAACACCAATTCTTGTTTACACTTCTCTTACAGTCCTGTACCTTGCTTGCCTAGTCTAACTACCTAATAAATAACTTACTCCCATAAAGTTAGATATTCAGCACTGACATAACTCTTTATGGGTAGGAAATCGTTATCCAAACAAAATAACAAAAAGAAATAAAAATTTTAAAAAAGGGAACAGTGTGAGGGGGGCAGATTGACTCACTGCTTCTGAAAGTATTGTTTTCTGAGACGAATTATTCAATCCAGAGAGACATGGCATCACCCACTGTGTACTCTGGGCAAGATATCAAAATGCAACCCTTCCCAGGTGTAGGCAATTATTCCTAAATCAGTAGGTATAATAATATCTATGGGCACAACTTTGATCTTCATTTTTCACTCTTAGTACATAATGTTCTCAAATTTGCATCTTCCCTTGTTTAACATGGCAGTTGTTAACTTTGTTTTTTTCTTTCTCCAAATATCACAGCTTTCACCTTGTCTAGGATTACGCAAATTTTAGTGAAATAGTTTTGCTATGGAAAATTTGAAATACTCTACAGTTGTTGCTATGGCTCTGATTAATTAGTGGACTTTTCGTTGCAAGCTCTATGTTCCTCACCTGTATCTCCCATTGTGCTTTGCTAGCCATGTTAAGGAAAACATTGCAGGGGAGATGGTAGTAGGGATATGTGACAGGAAGATAAGAAAAGAGAAGTAAGAAAGCATGGTCTTCTCTCTTTCATTTTTCATACTTTTCAGAATGAAAAGATAGGACATTTTTTACTAAAGAGCTAAGTGAAGAAAACATTAATTCCTCTGATATCACCTCACTCTTCTGTCAAAACAGCGTTATTAAGAGCCAGCTGAGGTATTTCTGCAAAGTATTGTACATTCACACAGACACATTCACTCCAGAGACTGATGGCAGGATCCTCAGCCAAGTGATGCAGAATTATTGCATTCACACTACTCAAGTGCACCTCTTTCAGAGAAAGCTCAGCACTTTTAATCTGATGTAGCAAACAGCTGTCTTGTGGTACTTCCTTAGTCCTTAAATACAGACATCACTTTATATATATACATATATACATGAAAATAGAGTGAATAAGTATGTTTGTGTGTATATATTTATACATCCAATTTAATTTGAGATCTGCTTGGTAATCCACTAAGTTTTTTCCTTTTAGCATGAGATTGAAAATAGGTGTCATGTCCTGAGCTCTGGTATGAGGGCATTGGGAGGAGTTTGAGACTCCAAAGGCTTCAGGGATGTTGTTGGAGGACTGTGTAAAGCAAAGGCAGACAAATCTGTTGCAGTTTCATTCTTACCACACTGTACTGGCATTTCGTTTCAGAGGAACTACTTGCCTCACTACAGAGAGTAGCCTGGCAGCAAATGAAGATTTATGCAACATGCACTGTAAAGGAATATGGACCCAGGAATGAACTGAGGACCTAAGTTTTTTGATAGTGTAAGTGTATCCAGAGAAACCATAGTAACGATAGATGCAGGTTTGACAAATAAAAGTATATGACCTTACATGGCAAGCATCTCCTTTTTCTACCTACCCTGATCTTGATAATAATGCATGTAAAAACCACAGTGATGGTCAGTATAGGAACTCTAGAGCTAGATTTCAAATTCTGCTTCAGTCTCAGTCTTCACTTGTGCCAACATAGGTTATTGCAACAGATAATGCTATTTGGTCTAGCATTTTTGCGTTGTGGAGATAAGGATTTTAACAGAACCAAGAAACGCAATTTTTTCAAGGCATAAATTATTCTAAAGGTTTCCAGAGAGGAATTCATTCCAATGTTGTAAGTATCAATTACTCTGTACAGTTAAAGCAAAGGCTGGAATTGGCACTTACACAACTTTACAGTCTTGTTGTCCTAGTTGAGAAAATTTCAGGCATCATTTTTCCTCATTCAAAATTTCTCAGCCAAGTTAGATGAATAATTGGTTTATTTTTCATGGTTACTTGTTAGCAGGTCTATTCCTGTACACACCATCCCAAAGACTCTCAGCATTCACATGAAGTCTTCTGACTCTACTTTTCAGGGCTCAAGTCATAGCAGTCTTTTTCCCCATTCCTATCAGGTTTCTAAGTCTCAGCCTTACACCTAGTCAGGAAGTTAAAGCACCTCTCCTTGCTTTTTTACATTCTAAAATAGGGGACTAGGTTGAAACAACTTGCTGAATATAACATAGATATCTTTTTAAAGACCTGATCCAATGGCAGTTGCTGAAATCCCCTGGATTTCTCAGGTTTTAAATCACACGAATAGAAGTTTGTAAGCCTGTTTTTAAAGGTTGTAATCTGGCTTCTGCAATAAGTTAATACTTCCTTTCCTTTCTTCTTATCATGTAGATATCTGTTACATAGTAGGTTTTGAAAATGCCCTGGAAAATGTGAAATGCCCATAGACACGACATGCAGTGCAGTTGCATGGTATTAGCCCACATTATGAAAATGTTGGCAAAATAACTCCTCCATGTTGTTATAACAAACGAAGAACTGGCTGGCTGTTTTCATGTCCTACAGATAATCGTGCTGCATTCATACCACTTGAGTAGATTTTTCGATGGAGATACAAATTGATTTTCATGTAAAATCCAAACCTTTGCATGACTTTTTTTGTGCAGTAAGTAATTACACACTGGAATAGGTTACAGAATTACCAAATAATGTAACTAAACTTCAACTTCTCTTTTTAAAGACCACACTGCAAATCATGTTATTTCTGATAAGTCATGGGCCAAGAATGTGTGTTTAGACAGCCAATGAGGTTCGTCCAAGAAACAGTCAGTTGATCATGTATCTGAACATTTCCTATCCTTCAAAGTTTGAATTTCAAGTTCATTATGTGCAAATGCATATCTCTAAGCATATCCACAATATGATCGGTATATCTTAGTGTATATGATTATTTCTAACTCAAAGATTTGGCACTACGAGTTAAAACATCATGAAAGTAATTTTTGATTATTGTAATTCCTTCTCAGTTCCACTGGACTTCTTTTCCCCTTTTCTTTCTTTCTTTTTTTTTCCTGAGGTTCACAGATGACTATGATGTTCATGCAAATTAAGGCTTGTTGCAAATAAAATAAATCTGTATTTTGATTTTTGTTATTCCCTTAGTAATTTTTCAATAAACTTCTATCACTCAAGACAGTATTTCATTTAGGTTTAATGAGATATGTCCTAAATCTGTTTATTAATGTATTATTTCCATAAAGAATATGAATTCTTCTACAACAACAGAGCACTCCTCAATTATTCCTTTATACTGTTGAGGTATTTAAGACAACATTTAGTCACAATAAAAAGAAGAATTTATTTTGTAAGACTGGAAGGCCTGTCCATCAGAATTACACTTAACAACTGAATGTTAAAACACATTAGTAACCTGTAACACAGAGCTGATTCAAATTATCTATGCTTCCCTCATTTGGTGACAGCAAACATGTTAGCTGGAGGGTTTAATAGGGTTGGGGAGAGACAAATAGTTTGGTGTTATTTTTTCTTAATTTCTCTTTTTAAGCACAACAGCAGTGGTTACTGTTGAGAAAGCTCTGTCTCATTTCATTGGGCTTAACTCAGTATAAAGGAAATTACAGTTGGTATTATCACAAAGTATGAATTTGCTCCAGAGTCATTCTGCTACTGAAGGTCTGAACCAAAGAAGAGTTCTTCGCAAACTAGTTTCTTCACCAATTGAATTTTTCTTCATACTTAGAAAAAAAATCCCAGTAGGGATGAGGATGGAAACCTCCAATTTCATAAATTTTTGGAAAAAAAAACAGAAGAAAAATTAATTCAGACAATTTAACATTTTCAGTTTGATAATAAGGAAATATTTCCTTTAAAATCCTATGTAAACAACATTATTTTTATTGTGATCAATATTTCTAAATTTAAAAAATGAAGAGAAGTGGAAAAACAGAGCTTTTTTTTTTGTACATTTCAACTATTCCAAACCTTTCCTTCCAAATTATTTTCAACACTCTGAACATATCAAAACCAGCTATTTCTCATGAAAAGGTTTGGCTTTGAAGAACTAGTTTTTTTCTTTTTTTTTTTAATTAAAACCATTTTATGATAATTTAGTTCTATTCCAAAATACATTGAAGTCATTACAAACTTCCTTTGATTTCAGAAGATTTTGGATAAGTGTAGATCACAGATGGGTTTTATGTGAGCAGGATAAAAATAAAAACACAACCATTCCACTGGTACAGATTTTAAGCTCAGATCTACACACAGAGTTTCTCTTGACTTCACAGACAAATACATGTAAGGGCAACGTTTGGCCCTGAGATGTATTTTCAAAAGTAAATGAAACAGAATCTGAGAGTTGCAGCTGAGAAAACAGCTGATTTACTTTTATTATTATTGTTTATGACTTCTACATTAATCATTACCTATATTCCTACATTATTACACGATATTTTATTTTATGACTAGCACGCTCTTATTTTTACTTATTTTTCCCACATCAACAAGGCACAATCCTCTGCTGTGCTTTGTTCAAAGAGATGTCACTGTCCCAGTCCTGGAATGGGACAACCCTGAAAGTGGTCAATCTCACTGTGAGCACCTGGGCTGTTTTTAAGCTCACATCTCACCAGGTTTTGGCAGCATGTTCTTCGGCAATGTAATAGAGCAGCATGAGATCTCCCCTGTCTTCTTGTAAACACCATTGGCAAAGGGAATAGAAAGAGGTTTAGAGCTCGTTACAGTGTCTCTCACTATCTTATGTCAAGATACGTACAGTGAAATCTTCAAGGCAGTTTTTTAGTTGCAAAGAAACATGAAGAAGCAGTGAAGGATGGGGCAAGTCATACAAGTTTGACATAGAAAAAGTTACATTGCATATAGGTATACGGAACAATTGACCATAGGTATACACAAGTGTACATTTATCTATTCATCTCTGCTATGTCATATAGGCAATATTTCAAAGTAAGCTTAACTCAGAACTACTATATATGTAATAGTAGTGCTGAGTTAAGCTTACTTTGAAATAGTATATGTATGTTATATATGTGTACATGTATGAAATTACATAAAAAAAGGAGAGTTTTGAGGGGACTGCATGTCATGTGATGGCATATCGTTAAAGAACACCAAATGTGTACCTGGACTTTAGATGTACGCTGTCACAGACAAATAGGTTTCCATGTTTCCATTCTGATCTCTTTGTATGCATATATGTATATATAAACAAAACTAAAACAAATGTTTGAGTGCCTGAAACTTGTCACATGCTACAACAGTTGTCTTCACTAACACACCTTAATTTTTTTTTGTGTACCTGAACATGTGCACAGGTACACATAAAAAGCTTTTCTTCATTTTTAATAGCAAGATATGTTGCATACACATGACTTCAAAATATAACAGCTGTTTTACCTTATACCTGAATTTTATTTCCTCTAATACTACTTGTTCTACTTTATTATCGACAGTCAAATAATTCACAAGTAAGCACCTAGGCATGGATTAATCTCATTTAACATTAAACCTCTAACAGTTCAGAAGTTAGCTTCTCAGGCTTTCTCTTCAGTGAATGGTGGAAGACAGGCAAATCATCCCTAAGACAGGAAACTAAAGTACATGGATCACCAGCTGAACGTGCTTATTTCTCTCCATTAAAGGACAAAGCAAGTTGATTACATTTAGGTAATTAAATTTTAGACAACTAAAGACAGCAGTGCTGAATCACATGCCAGGAGTTGGGCATGGAGAAGTGTAGAAAGGTAGCTTGGTACATGAAACTGAATAGCATTAACACTTTGGTCTCCTTGCAGGCATCTGCAGTTTAGACAGTCTGGTCTTTCACTCATAGGTGGTGGGGAGGTGATGTTCACAAGGTTTTGAGTGTAGCTAATGTATTTGTTCAGACGACCTGAATGTTAACTCTGGCCTTTCAGCAAAATAGGGTACGTGCAGGACATCATACTGCCAGGCGACAGAGAAGACCTGCTCCAAGGGCTAAGCTGTGCTTTGCCAGAGCTCCCAACACAGAGCAGGGAAGCCTCAGGCATATGGAACTACTTGGTGAGGGATGACCCACAAGATAAAAACATGCTCCCCTTCAGTACCCTTGTTGTGGGTGATGATGATGAGGATTAACCTTGTAGTGACCCTGTACTCAGTGCAATGTATGTTTCCTGGTTAGAGGCTCTGTCTCCTTTTTTTTCCCACTCACTCCTCACCTGCAGGAAGCAAGATGGGGAGTGGTATTTGTGTGTTTTGGCCTGTCATGCTGTCCTCAACAAATTACTGCTGATCCTCAAGCTCCTCCACTGAAAAGTATATAGAATAATGAATATTCATGAGCATGGCACATTTTATTCTTTCTGCAGAGTTCTAGATAATACAGATGTGAGCAAGGTGCATAGACATGTACTAAAAGATTGAAATTGCAGTACAAGGAATATGAAACCACACACCCTACGATGTTCTCATATGATCATGCTGCCTAGGAACCCAGATTCATTCCTCCCTGTTACAGAAACTGATTTCTCTGAAATGATTGAAGCTCAGTTTCAAAGTACTGCTATAGTTCCTGAAATTGTACTTGTAATATAAAACTACAAATGCGTCTCACTTATATAACTGTGAAAGCTTCCTATGTACAATAAAAAGCTATAATTCACTCTTTTTCACTCAGGAATGATGAGTTAACATAATTAAACACCAGAGACACAAACTCATTTCTTTGTATTATCATGATCTTTGTCTGTTGTTTTATCATACACATAACATAACATACACATACACATAACATAACAAATGTTTAAAACATTTCTATCTTGAGGTGCTCTTTAAGACATACTATCTTAGTATTGTCAGAGTTTATTTAGTGCCAGTGAAAGTTTATGCTTTGTCTCAAAACTAAACAGTCATCATGGGGCTGGAGTAAAAATCAACATGACCATATAAACTCTGGGTGAAACGGCGCTCCTAAATATTCAGGAGTCAAGCACCTGACACCACACTTCCACGTTACCACATCAGATATCCTTCTCTGTTTCTGTTCCTATCTGTTTGGAGTAATGCGTCTCACCTCCAAAGATAACTGCAGGTGAAATAGGACATTATTTCCCGACAGGAGAAAGAAATACGTGCTACATAGCTTAATCTCATCTAATATTAGTAAATAAAACATGTAAGTTAAGAACATGTTTTCTTCTTCACAAGACCATAGAAAGAGAAGTCTTTTCTTTAAGGCAATTAATCCATGTAATTGTTTTTAGCAAATGCTTCTCAATCCTGATATCCAGTCTCTCATGAATTAGGCCCTAATACAACTCACTCAACTGAACTTTTCAATAGCTTTGCCACTCTTTCAGGTAGAGATGATATCATTCGGGCGTTTTGGCAAGAGGTTGGGAAGGAACCAGCTCAGGTGAGCCAGGTGGGAGTCTCTTGGTCTCCAGGAGGGACTGTTGCCTGATTTTCTCTGTGAAGGAGCAGGGCAACATGGCTTGCTGCATTTATACAAAATATTGTGTTTACCTGTACTCAGTCAGCTGTAGGCAGGCAGGATAACTCTGTCTCCTGCCTGCAGCTGCAAGCTGCCTCCAGCCCAAACTGTGACAAGAGGCACCAGGAGAGTAAGCTGCTTTTGCTCTCAACTCCCACTTCTCTCACAGAGGGTTGGGCATCGTCTGGCCATAATAGAGACTTCAACTAACTTTGAAGTGGGAAGTTGAGTCACACTGTCTGTGAAATACTCATTTTTCATTGTTATGAAAACACATCCCTGTGCCAGGGTACCCCATTGTTTATTCGCTGTTCTGGCATCCATGCAGGGGGGTCGATGCCAATCACAGAGCAATCTGTGAGAGGCAGACAAACACAGTAGGTGAGACTGGTTAGAAGGTATAGACTAGACACCTCCCTCGGAGAGGGTGAGCGTGTTGCCAATATGACTGGGAGGCCTTGGAGGCTTCAGAAATACGCCCTTCAGTATCTTGGCTTACGAGTCAGTTACATGGGAAAACAATACATGGTTTTACTATGCCCAGCAGCACAGCTCCTGTCTTGAGCAGAATTAGATGGACTTGCTTTTAGAAAATAATGGGGGAAACACATTGAAATAAGAGACTGATTAATGCATTTAGAGTTATATAAATGCATGGTTTTGCCAGAGTATCTCATTATGCAGCCACCATTTTAGCATGTGAATATGATGAAGATGTCAGTTAACCACATAATTATGAAAAGGGTGCAAATAGGACTATCTCTTGTACCTTTTTCTTCTTTTAGATGAGCAAGTAAAATGTCATCTCTACTACAGTATGTGTAACTTTTGACATTAAATTAGGATTTCATGCATAACTTTTTGCAGGTACTGTCAGTGAACAATTCTGTTAATAAATTATTTCCTTGGCTGGCAATAAGTCATTGTATATGCCAATTATTAATAATTCTCTATCTGAAATTAAGATTTCTGTAGCTGGCTAATGCGAATAACTCCACAGAGTTATTACGTTGTCAAAATCTTAGACTGAAATGAAGTTTTCCATTCTCTCTCATTTTGAGAACTACACTAGGCTGTTGCAAAAGTGAATGACATACCCTAATGGTGGTGAAAGTTCTCTTTTACCTAGATCAGCTACACTTGAGTCATGCTGAGTTCGCATTTTTAAGCATTTCTGCAATCCTACTTCATTTGAAACAAGAGCTGAGATTCTTCTGTAAGTACAATACTTCAGAAAGGTGAAGTTTGAAGAAGAATATCAGCTATCATGAGGGTTCATAATAAACTCTTGAGATACAGCAATAAAGAGTTATTTTCAGAAAAGATGAGAGTAAACAGTCTTTCATTTAAGAGAATCATGACCTGGATCTTAGTTACACTCTTTTCATATGGCAAAATCCCAGGTTACTCCCACCTTAAATTTATAATTGATGTTAAAGGTCTATCTTCATGATGCACTGGAGTACTATGCAAAGACCCTCTGATCCTTTCCAAGCTCACTCTAAAACTGGAAAATATATACTAATATAATAATGCAGCCCTGCTTATAAGCTAATAATATTTATCTAGAGACAGGCTGAATTAGTATGGGTGCCTGTTCCTATTCTCTATCTTAGTTCACTTAGGTAGCTAATAGGTCTTAAGGATACATGTTCTCAGGATCTCAAGACATTTGGTGGGAACTACATCTCTGAAATGAAGTCACTCAGCATTGAGCATTACTGAAAAGTAATTAAAATAGTTTCTTGGTTATAATGCAATATTATATTTTTATGTATAGAAAGAAAAATATGTAAACCCACTATGATTTGATGGCTATAAACAATTATATTTATAAAATGTTATCAATAAGTGTTACGTGGTGCTACAGAAATAATCATAGTTATATTTATATGGCAATTCTTCCACATATATAAGGTGATGAGCTCTCCTAAAGCTTTTGAATGGAGAAAATGTCAAGCCTGAAAATTAAATGCATTAGACATCAATATGTTGGGCTTTTAAAGTAGGAATAAATTTTATACTTTTCTCAGGAGGATCGAAGACAATGGATTTGCTTGAAACAACATTCTTCTTATGTCTCAGAAGTTCAGAAGTGATCCAAGTATGGATTCTATTGCAGTTCTGTGAGCATCTGTATTGTTTTATGTTTTAAGCTACACCTTGGTCTGGGTTCAGTCCAGGCTAGTTATCTGCGAGAAAGAGCCTGGGCATGGTTTAGACGATACCATGGGCCAAGGACTGTTCCTTTAAGGAAACTGGATGAGGTTATACTGATTTGGGATGGAGGAACTTTAAGCTATGTGCTTGTGAGCTACATCTTACCACTTGCCCTCAGGACTAGAGAGCAGTCCTATCTCGTCTACCTGTACACTTACAGATAGATGCCATTGGGCCTCTAACCATATGAAATGCATTAGGGTGATCAAGATACCTGCATGTGACTGCAAATGCCCCATCTGTGAGCAGCCACACTGAGCTACCATACTATAATGGGAACTTAACCACTAGGCTTCCATGTAAACACCTGTCTGAAGACATCTGCCTTCAGTAACCTGAGTCTGTGACAAGAATACTGTCCATGGGTCTCAAATTAACTGCTTAAACATTGATAATTAGCACTGTTCAAACACTGTATGTTATCCTGCCTGATCAACAGCTTCTACTGCAGAACAGCACAGACATCCCATATCTGCTGGTGCCATGGTGTCCGAGTCTACCTCAGATAGCACTAGGCAACTATGTTGAGGCAACTGAATCCTATATGGTAATGAAATTTTGAGTCAGTTTCTAAAAGAAATCACCTTCCTATGATTATTGGCTCAAAGTGTAGAGTAAAACCTTTTTGCTCCAGATCTGCAGAGACTGATTCATGATGCAAAGAAGTCTTTGCATCATGAATATGTCAACTTCTGAGACAGCAGAATTTTGTACTACAAATGACGCTGCTATCTGCCCACGGAATGATGGTTGCATTGAGGTTGAAGAAAAATCTTTCATTGGTTCCCCTAAGTGATAAACTCCATATTGACTATGGTTTACAAGAACTAAAAGGCCCAGTCAAGGCTTACCATCTGTGTGGCTCAAACTGTTTAAATACAACTGCAATACTGGTATTGCTCTAACCTCTGTTATGCCCCTCTCTGACATCTGCAGAGCTGGGAGAACAGGTTTTCTTTATACTCACCATGACGAACAGTGTAATAGATTGAAGGAAATCATGTTTATATAAATACATAGCGTGTATATAAAATACATACAATGTAACTTGAACAACATGTCTGAACACCAAGTATTCAGGAAAGGACAGTAAGTCACCTCTGTTATCAAAATGCAAACACAGTTTTGTCCAACCAGAACCTTTCTGAAACAGGTGGCATGCAATCGTATGTTTGACGGTTATGAGTTTATGTCAAACTTAGAGTACATAGACTTTTCAATTCTTACCAGTTATTGTAGCTATGTCATCTAAAAGTCCAAGTAATAATGTTGAATTTCATTATTGATACAGTAAGAAATTGTCAAGGAAATGAGAGGTATTAATTTTATGAATGGTGATGAAATGGAGAATTAATATTGTCTATGTGTTACCACAGAATATTTTTTATGTGTAGAATGGTAATGAAAGAGTTCGTGCACTCACTTCAGCAACTGTCAAGCATATAAACACATAGGGAGATACAGATAAAAGAGAGCACCTCATTGGAAAGTGTGTCTTAGAAAGAGATGCTGAGAGAAGCTAATAAGTGTCTGAACAGAAGCCATGTGTCAGCAGGGCTGCATGGAACATCAGGTGCAGTCTTTTGCCTAAGTAACATCATTTTGGAGTTAAAGTGTTATTTTAAGGTACTTGCTGGTTTTTTTTTCTCATAGATGGCATTGCAGGGTGAAGAAGACACAAGATGCTGGGATCATTGCAGACTCAATCGACTCCAACAGACACTGAATCAGAGACGTCACGTAAGAACAGTGAGAAAGAGGGCAGTTCATGCGAGGCACTGGGTGACATAGCATGGGAAAAGAGGAGAGGAAACAAGGAGACATAAACAATGCTCATTTCAAACTGCAGGAGAATTTTAAGGACAGGCTACATGTAATCTTCAAACTGGGAGTTCACAAGAGCCACAACTCTGAAAAGTACTGTTCACCCAAAAAGTGGCAATTCGACAGCAAACGCACCCTCAGAAGCCTGCCAAGCACCAGCCTGCTTCTGACTCAGAACAAAAAATACAACCTAGTGAGTCATCAGCATCACTTCCTTCTGCACAATTCATTTCCTGAAGAGTTTCCCATCTACTCTTGCTTTCCTGTAAGATCTAGCGATGGCATGGCTGAAGACCAACACATGAAATTCCACACTGCAACAGTAAGAGGAAGAATGATTCTTTTCAGAGCATGTACAGCACATTCTATTTACCTATATTTTATGGGAGTGGCAGCAGAAAAGGCAAGTCAATTTATAAACTAGGCCTGTTTTCCCAGTGTTGCTTTTCAGGTGAATCACCACATTGAGCTGATCGCATTTTCTAATTTAAAAAGTTTTAACATGCAGAAATATGTACTTTTTTCTCTCTTTATCTTATCATGTACATCATCAGCACACTACCACCCTCTTCCACGAAAAATATTCTCCACCATACCAACTATGAACATCCCCCAGGCTTATTTCTTAAGAAACATTAAGTATTACCTCATACAGTGCACTGAAAATACATCCAATAACAACACAACATCTAAGAAAAATGCAGAAACCATTATTTGCTGTCAGTGAGGTTAGCAAGTAATTTTCATCTTAATCTGGGGAAAAAAAAAAAAGGCAGTTTTTCCTTTACTATTTGATTTCGTGATGCAGATTAAGCTTCATGTTTCTTTCAGCAGAATTACAAGGAGACCAGACTGGTCAAGTCAGTTGATTTTATTGTTTGTCACTGTCAACACCTAGATTTCAAATTCTTATGACAAACAACAGATAATAAAATCGAAGGTTCACTATGCAATTACTATTCATTAGAGCTGACGCAGCTCTCACAAAGTCAAGAAATGATGAAGACTATGGAAAATTTCAGTGAGTAGGATTTCCCTTTGGCAAGCTAAAATCAGCACTTACCCTGCAGTAACCACGGCTGGTTTAGATGCATTGTCCATTTGCACTTCAGTCTTGGCATACCTGAATTTCACATACTTATGCTTCAATTATTTTGGCCAGCTGCACCCACTAAGCCTGCACCTGCACCCTAAAGTTCCTCCATGCATTACACCAAGACTGAATGGGTTTTTTTGCTGTTACAGAATTCGGGTGTTATAAAACACCTGTGAGGAGAGCTGGTTGGGCAACATCTCAGAGAATCCTCACAGTTACTGCAACCATTTTATTCTGCCAAAGGGAAACCCTAGTAATGGAAATTTTGATAGCTGACATCCTTATGCTTTCTGCTGACGTGACTCACAAGGGATGACCTTATGTGTAGAAGGCTAGAGTACTTGGAGACTACCTTCAAGAATGGCTATGGGACATCTCTGTGAACTCAAGCTTCAAATTCAGATTTTCAGCCAAAGAATAATGTGTAAATCCACGGCCTGATGCTGAGTCTCCTGAAGATTTCAGAGATAGGCACACTTCTCAGGGAAGCCACAGAGGCTGCCGGCATTCTAGCGGTGGCATGATCTCTAGCCTGAATTGGTAGATCTAATCTGGTTAGCTCATAACAAACTTAATGCAATTAGACACCCACTTAAACAGCCTCTGGCTAACTGTCTGACTTTCTGTCCTATCTGTGAAACTGGCAAGCAACACTGGGGAAACTGAAACCTTTGGCCCTATCCTGATTTTAAAAAGAGCTTTATGTATATCCAGAATATGCAATCTGGCTTCATTGTGTCAGAGTCAGGTTTTGAAAAAAGAATAATCAAATGAGTAATCTGGTGCAAAAGTAAAGATGAGACCATGGTATTTAAAGCTCCAATGTGAGACATAAACATGACTCTATGCTTATGGAATTCAGTGTCCTTTCGCTGCCAGCCTTTCCCTATTTCATGGGCAAAGTAAAAGAAAAAAATGTACAAGTTTGATAAATTTCTTGACGGTATCTCTTTTAGAGGTTACTATCATATTTATCAGCATCCAACATGTTTCTCACCAGCTTCAATAATCATTTGATAACCAGCTTAGCTGGGTGAATGAACTGTAGTATGTGAAGATATCCAAGGCTATGTGAGAGAGGGTTCTCTCTGTGTCATCTCTAGGACTTCCTTAGTATCTCCACCTGAAGAATACAGTCCTGATGTATTTTCTACTTGTCTTGTCAAATGAGGGTTTCAGGAATATGAACTACTTCTGAAGCTAACAAAATGATGGCTTAGGGGTTTGCGGGACACATCTGCCACAGGCAGTCTCTCAAAAAGGAGATCTGTGGCCCACCAAGCTAAGTACTGCAGTGTGCTTCATGGACAGGCTGGCTTGGACCTGCTTTGCATGAAGGAGGAGTACCACAGCTCCCTTGTTTTAACCTCCCTTGGTTTAACCCCAGCTGGCAGCTAAGCTCCACACAATTGCTTGCTCACTCCTCCACTGTGTGTGGAAGGAGAGAATCAAGAGGGTAAAAGTGAGAGAATTTGTGGATTGAGATAAAGACATCTTAATAGTTAAAGCAAAAGCGGTGCATGCTTTGTAAAACAAAACAAGGAATTAATTCACCACTTCCCACTGGTAGACAGGAGTTCAGACATCTCCAGGGAAACAGGGGTCCATCACGTGTAACAGTTACTTGGGAAGATGAATGCCATCACTCTGAATGTCCCTCCTTCCTTCTCCTTTCCCCAGCTTTATATGCTGAGTATGACACCATATGGTCTGGGATATCCCTCGGGTCAGTTGGGGTCGGCTGTCCTGGCTGTGTCCCCTCCCAGTTCCTTGTGCACCCCCAGCCTGCTCACTGGTGGGGGGGGTGAGAAGCAGAAAGGGCCTTGCCTCTGTGTAAGCACTGCTCAGCAGTAACTAAAACATCCCTGTGTTATCAACACTGTTTTCAGCACAAATCCAAAACGTAGCCCCATACCAGTTACTATGAAGAAAAAGAACCCTATCCCAGACAAAACCAGCACACACAGTAATCATTTTTGTGGGTTTTTTTTTTTTTTGGTTCAACATGTCCAATATGAGCACTGTATTACAGCCAGCAGGATAGTACTTCCTGAGGATATATGTTACGTGTTTTGCAATAGGGCACATATTCACTTGGGGATGCTTGGGACATAGTTTTGGAGAACTGTGGAAGACCAAAGAAAACAAATTTGGTGAAGATATGTCCATATTGACATCAGTGAACTATCCCCAGAACTGGTTATCATCTCAGAAGAAATAAGTTAGTTCAGTCTGGAAGGGATACTGGAAGTGAATTAACAAGTATATGTTATGACCAACCTGGAAAAAGTAATAGAAGTTAAGTTACTTGACAGTGGAGGCATACCAACGAGATCATCATTCTGCAGATCCTCCTTGCCATTCTGTTCTTCACTGGAGTTGCTGCTCACGATGAGACAGCTTCCTTTCTAAATGCAATCACTGCAGTGTTGATGGCCTAGCTCTGAAATTTTTATTGCAGGGCCACAGCAGCACTTATTCATCCTTTTCTGAGATCTACAAGTATTGCCATCAAAAGCAGGAATTAGTTGAGTGAACTGGGAATATTTCAGTGTCATGTTTACAAGATAATAAATGTTTTTATCACAGAGGCAATAACCTCAGCAGGCTGAATTAGGTGCTCCTTTCAGCACTAAGAAAAGGTTCATCAATGAAGCTGTGTCCACAGGTTGCATATGCTAGAAGAGGCAAGTGCAGCTCAGCAAGTATAGCTATATGACCCAATGCTGCAGAGGATGCAAGTGTGAAAGTCTGCCTGAGGGCCAAAGTCTTCCGTTAGAAGTCCTAAGCGATGTGTTATCAATGCTCCTCTATCAAAAAACTTGTTCTAGGGGAAGGCTGACACTGCTGCTGAGACTATTTTTGCCTACAGCTGTCCTTCCAAGTATGAGCCATGAGCTACCTTTTGAGAATTACATGAAACCTCTCCCTTCCAGAGGCCAAGGAATGCAATCCACCCTTTCAGCCCCTTGAGGAAAAATTCTTTTTCCAACCACGGTCAGGACATTGTGTGAAGGAGGACTTGGCTGCTTTTCTGGTGCCCTGAAACCTTCTTAATATGAGGCACACAGGAGCCTGGTCTGAGCCAAAGCTTACATCAAGACTCCTAAAAAGGACTGGGTCTGTGGCAAGCCTTGAAGTGGAACATGGACTACAGTGCTTCTAAACAGAAAGGAAATGTTTGCAGCAATGTTCTTCAGCTTCCTATGATCTTTTGAGGAAGGAATGGGAGATGGAATATTCTTCTGGAACATGCCCCTCCTGAAGGCCAAAAAGGGCTCTGTGGGCCATTGTTTTAGCAACATTGAAGGGCTAGAAAGGCAGTTCTTAAAATCAGAATACTTAGCTATAGAACAATCCTCAATACTGGAAAAAACATTTCCCTAACCTAACATTACAAAAACTGGTTTTGCTGATTTTGAAGTGATGAACAGAATGCTACAAGCTAACATTCTCTCTAACTAAATAAACACATAGCTAAATATTTACTAAAAAAAATATGGTTTCTTGCTGCTTAGAGAAGAGGATTCTGCCAAGGGCTTCCATCTGGCAATCATGAAGTCATAAGCAAGACTCAAGGCAAAGTTGTTCACTTTTTTTGGGGACAGGCCTAGCAGAATTAGAGCATATATGGATCAGTGGCCATATCCTCTATTAACACTAAGGTTTTCAGAATGCTTATAAGTTAACATGTTCTAATGCCTACTTCAAAAAAAAAAAAAAAAGTATGCCATGTAGTTCTGTCACTGGGGAAAAAAGTATCCCAGGAATGTAAATGCAGTTAAATATGCAAATTTGACTTTACAATGAATTAGTTCCTGATGCACCTAATGGCATCATATTGGAGTGCTAACGCTTCTTTTTAAACGAAACTAGAGGGAAAAAAAAATACAAAAATACCCGGATATTCAAGTCACCTATATTCATAATTTAGTGCTTCTGGTTCTTGGAGCAGAAGGTATAAAGTTCTTCGTTTCTTACATGTGTGCAGAAGTAAAGCATCTAGTAATTGAATATACAGCAGCCAGCAATATGGCAAATGGTATCTCAAACATTAAAAAAAGTATGGAGACATGACTATCCTAAGCAGGTTGGATGTCCCTTTGAAATTCCTCCATAGCCATAGACTCCATAGGCATCTGACTGCACAAGAAACTTAAGCTTTTGCTTTGGATTAACGTCCAGTGTTTGAGTTTAGGTGGACAGGACCATAACACAGAGCCTTGTATAGCCCTCTCTGAATCTGTTTTTCCTATGAAAAAGACAGGACCAAGGCTCCTAATTCATATATTTGGGATAAAGAATTAGCTATTTTTTTCTTTACGTGGATGACTAATAGTACAATACACACAACATTTAGAGTATTCATCATACTTCCAGTTCATGTATCTGTATTTATTATATATTCTTCATGTTCCTTACTCCTTTCTGTAACTACAGAACAAAGGATTCTTCCCATTGAAGAACACTTAGTGAAGAATAGAAATTATATGTATCTGTATAACTGAGAGTTAGGGAAACTCTATTTCCACAAAATTCACAAAATGGAGGCCACCTAATGAAGTTACTAGTAGATGGATCACGAAACTTTTTCATAAAATGTCTGACTATATATTCCGTGTATATAATGCAGAGCAACAAAAGCATGAATGGGTTCAAAACGGAGTTAGACAAACATGGCAGAAGAGTTCATCAATGACTGTTTAGTACAATGATTTGGAATCAACTCCAAACTCAACTGATCATAAAAATACAGAAAGCTGTGTTAAGAATAGATAACCTACTCATTCTAAGCAACTGTTCCTGGTTGGTATCAAAGACAGAGTTATGGGGTATTTGTCTTATTTGGCCTAGTATTTCTTATGGTCTTAGCTCCCTGAGGAGACTGACAAATGTGGATGTGGAGGGAAGGTTGTTTATATCATAGTCATACCAGTGCATAGACAAATTATTTAGGAAGGTTCCTTGTGTTATATCTTCTCTGTACTCTTTTAACAGCTTCTTGCACCCTACATACCTCCCTGATAACCTACAGAACTTTGAACTACTGAATGCTTTTGACTGGGACTCCAAGGCTTTTTAGCAGTCAATCTCAGTTGTGTCACTTGGTCACAATTAATTTGCCTTGTCACTACCTATTCCTCGGATGTTACCATGTCAGTGGTGTGTATATACTATCACAGTCTCTTTCCTGTAAAAGTTGTATTCTGTTGTCCCCATTTTCGTTGTTTCCATAACTATGTCAACTAGCTGGAGTTTCTGCTTGATATGTTTTTGTTGTTTTCCAGCAAGTTTTCTACCAAGGAAAGCACTGTTAAATTAAAGAGCTATGGTATTAGTTTACGAAAGGGAAAACCTTCAAAGGGCAGAGGTATATCCAAGACACCTCTTAGCAAACCTCTGGATTTTAGCTTTAGGCTCCTTCTGTGAGAATAATGAATGGTAATATTTGGTGTAGCTCGTTCAGATAGAGGTGAATACGAACTATTTCTCTCACTATTCATCTGCTTGCTGGTTCTGGGATAGATGTGAAAAGTCGAACTTCACATTTTATCTTTGAGTAGGATAGGGAACGCCAAGCTCTGAGAGAAAAAGTATGTGTGCACGTTTGGGAAGGATTGCTTTTTAATGAATGTGTAAAACCTCATCTACTGTCAAATAGGATACAAACACAGAAGAGCAAATTAAAATTTCTGAAAGAAAACAGTATGGAATTTCTAACAACTAGAATTAAAATTATGAGAAAGTCATGTGGGAATTCCCTGAGGGAATGTGGAGACTTTGCTTCTGTGGAAGAAATGTTGCTTATAGTCAAGGATGACAGAAGCAGTTGATCACAGTACTAGGCTGGAGGTACAATTATATTTGCTGTTTGTGTAACTACAGACAGTACGCTCTATCTATCCATATGCTTTCTTGTCTTCATTCTCCAGTCTTGTATTGATTGAATACAGCTGACAGAAAAGGTTGTTTGGTAGAAATACTGTGATTAATTATTTTCTCTAGTCTTTGTATTTCTTAGACTTTTTTAAATGTTCTTTGAATATATATTGTTAAAATGTGTTTCCTTTTCTTATAAAAACTGTTGATAGGAAACACGTTTTTCCTAGCTTTATGTGAAATTCAAAAAAAAAAAAAGAAAAAAGAGAGAGAGAGAGATAGAGAAAAGGCTGTATTATATATTATACTGAAAATATATGTATAGGCTGTGCACAACTTAAACCTTTCATTTATAGTGAATACCACTGGCACCCTAATCTGGTCATAGCTTTTAAAGTGAGCTCATGTTTATGGAATTATAAAGCAAATAATAAATAACCAACGTTAAAATAAATTAAAATATAAAAGCAGATGCATAGGCCAAAATCCATCACAGTTGAGCAGGGCTTGCTGTATTTCAGGTATGGAGACAAGGATGGAGTTCAAGAGTTTGTTCCTAAATTTCTCCCTCCCCTTCTCATCTACTCGTTCATTCAATAGTTAGAAGTACCACATGGAGATGTCACCCAGAGTGAATTTCTCTGATGTCAATAAAAATTGCAGTGTAATGTAAATAATACCTTATCTGTGTTAACCAATTGAGGGCCAGACTGAGACCTAAGAGATAGCAAATGGATTGGGAAACAAGGGACTGTTCGATGACGGCAAGAGCAACAGAATTTGGACCTCGGAGCAAGATTCCTCAAGTGAAGACCTTGAGGCCATATGCAGCTTGTGATGCCCAGCCAAAGCTCCAGACAAATGTGTCTGCCTGGGGAGCAGCCTCAAAACCAGACCCAGTGAGTGATAAGAGCCCTGGGATCTTACTCACACATATACATGGGGCAGGGAGAAGCAGCTGCAAGAAGCAGCTACAAAGGCACAAGCACATCTCACTCCTCCCACTCGTGCTTCTGAGCATACTCCTACTTGGGTTTTGATCTGTCTGCTCTTCTTTGTTATTTTTCTGTCTCTTTTCAAAAAAGAGTATGCTTTTTTTTTTTTGTTCCCAACTACTCTGTTCTCAGTGGAATCTTGAATGTAAATCCTTGAAGATATTCCGAAAGTCCTTCACCTTAATTTTTTTAAAGAAACCAAAATTTGACCCCTAAAGTACACCTGTGAAGTTAATTCTCTATGCATCTAGTATTTGTGCTTCCTCTTTTCTTAAGCTGGTTCATCCAAAGAAGTGCTTTAGCTTGAATTCTAAAAATATAAAATTTTGCACATAAATAAGTACTTCATACACAGTTCCACGTTTGTCAGTTGGTGAATATGTTTTCATGATTGTCATAAAAAGTAGAAACACAGGACTAGAAAAGTTGATTGATAGTGTAAGTGTACATGGTACATATACATAATGTACTTTTTAATAACTCAAACAGGATTATCTGCAATGCCTATTTATCTATGATAAATCACAGTGGTACATTTACACAGATAATCTGCTAGTGAACTTATTCACCAGACTTTTCATGGTCACACTGCTTGAATCTTTAGCTTATTCCTTGGCCCTGTCCTTAAGATTGTCCCTGTGATTAGTCTGCTGTAAAAACAACTGGCACTAGGCAGCATTGTTGCAAGCCAGCCAGTGTCACTTGGCCTCCAGTTGACAGGATCGTCCCTGTCATTCTTTTAGACAGCATCATTTCATACACACAACACAGATGCTTACACATGAGATTAACACATTTATTTTCACCTGGCATTACACACATATTTATTTCAACCTGGTAATTATGGCATTAGGTTGATAGGAAGACAGATGGGTGTCAGCATAGAAGTCAAATCTTGTGTGCCTTTCCCTGAAGTTGTCCCTGAAGTGTTGAGAAATGAAAAGCATAAAGCCAAAAAGAAACCTGACCACCTGGCAACCTTTGCTGGGTTAACCTGTGCAGCCTGATTTTGACGCTTATCAATATACAAGATGAAGTGAAAGAAATTAAGTTATATCCTGTCATATGACTTTAATATGTCCCTTAGAACATATACAGCAGGGGAGTTCCCTGGGAGAAGGCCTTGGGTGATGGGACTCCTAAATTTAACATCTTAGTTCAGTGCCTAAACTTGTGAATAAACGCCAAAGCCCTACTGCTGTCCTTGCAGTCAAAGCCTGTCCTGGATAATACACCATCCAATATTATTCCAGTAACAAGTTTATGTTGCATATTCTTGTAAGGCCCACAGCTTTATTATTCTAGCTGTCATCTTCTTAAAAAAATATATAGATCTTCTAGTATATTTTTTATGCTACATTTTCATGATTTATTCCAACTTGGCTTTGACACAACATTTTTCCACCCACGAAGAAAAGATTGCCAAGCCTCCGAGGTTTTGCAATATTCTTTTGTAGTATTACTTTTATCAGGCAATCAAGTAAATATTAATAGAACTTTTTTTTTTGAAGGAAAAGCAACTTTTGCTGCCAACTGCACAACTTCCTATGTGATACTACGAAGTATCAACATGTATCTTTGAAAAATTCAACTTACATATTTCTAAACATTTGTAGCTTTAAACTGCTCATGGGTATGAACTTAATATCATAGTATTTTTACTTTTTTTCCCATGTAATTTGCATTGATAAGGACTCAAAGTCTGTTCATTTTATTCCCATTTGACTTAGAGTAGGTAAAACCAAGCAGCTTTATGAGCACAGTTATGTGCTCTGGTGCAAACACAGTTATGCTCGCATGTAAGTTTTGATGCTCTTAAAGCTTATTCTACACCCTGAATGGACATAACCTGCAGCAGTTTCAGTACTTCCAAACTGTGACAGGCATTTAGACTGACATATTTTACCAGTTTAACAAACTTTCAGGTCTAAATCTGATGTCAGAGCATAAGAATCTGCCTCATATACCCTTCAAATGATGGGTTTTGGATTATTATTTTGGAGATGGGTGAACACATAGATACATAAGAGATACTGCCCAGTTTCACAATCTTTTCGTATGATGAATCACTTTTGCCTGCTCAGGTAGGTAAGTATTGAGGCACTTCAAGTGAATGCAATCCAAAGTAAAAGTTGCAGAGCAGAACCCATAAAATACATAATATAGCAGATAAGCTGTCCAGTCATGCTGTGAAATAAGATTGTTTATTATTTCCTGTCATATCACTGCATGGTAATTTTCAGTTTGTGATCTGGTGGTTCCTGCCCAGTGTCCTTTCTAAGCTTTTTAATCCACAGCTACAGGAATATAGCTACCACACTTAAGCCATGGCTACAGGCTACATAGAAATCTAGTTCCCAGTCATTAACAAACCAGATGAGACACATGTTCCTTATATTAGTTAACAAACACACAAACACACACACAAAAAAAAAAAAAAAAAAAAAAAAAAAAAAGCTATTTCAGGTTACCTGAAAGGAATTTATTGTATAACTTTCAGTTCAACCACCAAACCCCAAAATCCATTATTTGCACATTTCTATTTCCAACACACGTAAATATGCCATTCCTGTTCATTAATAGTACCACAGCCTACCTCTGTCCTTTCTTTCCTGTGAATAGGGCTATTCTTCACACTGCCAGCACTTGTTTACCACTTCCACTGCATTCATTATGAAATACCGGGGAGAATTCAGCTTGCCTGAATTTAAACTATGCAACGCAGGTGTCTCTATCTGAGCTTGTCCAAATTACCATCAGGGTCAAGGAAAAGCTCAGACGCAGTTCAATTTCCTAAACCTAGATGTCTTATTGATGTGTTAGATACCCTGTGTTGCCACCCTTAGGCTGATCCAGAAAAGCACAGGTCACCCCTAGGTCTTGTGTCTTATCTGCAAGTTTCCTGCAGATATCTCACATTCTTGATGGCATCTCAAATGGCACTGAAAGACTGCGCTTAGGCAACCTTCATCTCTCCATTAACTTTAATCAGAACTTAACACCTACTTGAGGTGCAGATATCTGCACTGCAGACACCATAAATTAGGCTAAGCTGAATCCTGCACACTCACACTTGAGGGGAACAGACACTCGTCTGTTTTGGGGATTGTGGAGGCTTCTCTGACTAACTTATTCCTTACACATAGACTCAAGAATCCCCCATCGTTTGTAGACAGAAAGTAATTCACATCTTTTGTAGAGCCATTTACATCAATGTAATCCATTACTGTCTGGCATAACAAAACAACCAACAAAACACAAAGTTAGGAGGATCATCTGCACACACAATGCTAACTCTGCCCCAAAGAAATAAGCCCCAAGGAAATAAGCTTATGTGTCTGTAGGAACCTTCTCTAAAAAGAGACATACTTTTTTTCAGGACCCTTCAATATTCTTACTGCACTTTTAATTCTGAACACTAGCAAGAGCAAAGTAAACCAAGGCATAAAGAAAAAAAAGGAAATTAGGTGCTATGGAGAAAACCACAATCAGCACCATCTGTAGCCTAATTATGGTCAACGGCACATGGGAGAAAACTCACTTACAAGTGACCAAAATAAATGGGCATTCCTAAAGGCTCTCAGGGCCCCAATAGCGAAACATCTTTCTAAGACAGCAGACAAAATGTTAAAGGCACTGTCCCACTCACATCACACACAAATGGAATAGCTGTAAACTGCAGAGAGGTGACTCGGACCATTTATTGACTCCTCTGAGAGCTCTGCAGTGAGCCTCTCAAAACCTGAGGTATCCAAGGCTACATCTGCATTAGCAAATACAGAGCAATGGGAATAGCTGCTGAAGGAATGATGTGTACACTGCACACATTTCAGGGGGTTGACGTCAGGCTAGTTCTAGTTTGGTCCTGTTAACTGAATTTCCATTAGCAAGTCAAGGGTGTTAGGTAGTCCTCTGAAGCCTTAGTGTCATCCAAAAGGAATCCAGCTTGCATGCTTTTAGAGGCTTCATGATGCAAACCAAAGCTTCACCGGCCAGCAGGTAGAGGGAGGTTATTCTGCGACTCTGTCTACTCTGGTGAGACCCACCTGGAGTACTGTGTCCTGCTTTGGAGTCCTCAGTACAGGAAAGACATAGACCTGTTGGAGATGGTCCAGAGGAGGGCCACAAAAATGGTCAGAGGGAGGGAACATGTCTTGTATAAGGAAAGGCTGAGAGAGTTGGGGTTTTTCAGTCTGGAGAAGTGAAGGCTCCAGGGAGACTTTATTGCAGCCGTTCAATTCTTAAAGCAGGCTTGTAAGAAAGATGGGGACAGACTTTTTAGTAGGGCCTGTTGCAATAGGACAAAAGGTAGTGATTTAAAAGAGGGGAGATTCAGACTAGATGTAAGGAAGATATTTTTTATGATGAGGGTAGTGAAACATTGGAACAGGTTGCCCAGAGAGGTTGTAGAGGCCTCGTCCCTGGTACCATTCAAGGTCAGGGGCTTTGAGCAATGTAATCTAGTTGAAAATGTCCATGCTCATTTCAGGAGGATTGGGCTGGGTGACTTTTAAGGTCATTTCCAACCCATACCATTCTATGATTTTATGACTCTATACTTGATAGGGTCAGTCAGGACATTCCTCTCAAAGTAGCACTCCCAAACCAAACTAAAATACTAATAAAGAGCTGTCCTTAAACATCTCCTTCTCCTGTCTTTTGATTTTGGTGGTGTGCTCTGCTTGTAGTTCCTAGGACACCATTGTACACTGTATACATCCATTAATTTCCAGAGGTATTTCTGTCCTTTAACAGGAGTATTCATTGGGATGGAAAAAAAAAAAAAAAGAGGTCTGGGCAGATGCAGGTAGTGGTGTCTTTATATATGACTGTAGTTGCCCAAGTCTGTTTCTCAAATTACAGATGTACATCAAAGAAGTTATCGTAATTAACATTCTTCATGAGAAGTTCAGCACAGTCTCCAGAAAATGAATTGTCAGCGATATAAACATTAACTAAATAGGGTTATGACAAGATTTTTGTACTACACTTGTTCTATGACTGTTCTTACAGCTTCTTGTGCCAGGTTTGGTTACCTGCCACCTTTTGCCAGTTTCCTGTATAAAGGAGCGTATATGTATTTTACCAGTTTTGTGGTCACTATCCTCTTGGCACACTTAATTCATAGCTTCTTTGCATCTTTACATTTGGTGATGTAGTAAATGGAGGACAAAGGGTTAACTAGTTTCCGAAGGGTGATGTTTAACAATGGTTGGCTTTCTGAATCATGGATTAGAAAATAATCATTTGTTCTGATGATGTAATATTTGTAACTTACAGTAATGTTACTGAAGGGAGGAGTCCTGTGGAAATTGGTTTGAACTGGTCTCTCTGGTTTATGATCCTTCCTGTTCCCCTGCTCATGCACTGACTTAATCTTACTGAGTAAACACATATATTTCTTAATTCTCCTTCAGACCCTAACTTGCAAATAGCTCGGAGGAATCCTGCTTTCAACCCCAAAAGCGGGGGGGGGGGGAAAACGTGTCTTAGCACTGAAAAGCAAAAGAAAGTATCTTAGAGCTGGAAAATTATTTACCTCCAGTCACTGCATTCTAACTCAGCATAAAATGAACTCCTTGGGGACTGCTGATAAATACATTAATCTTTCTAATCTTTCATTTGGCTAAGAATATGGAGTATATCAAGGCTTTCTCTCTAAGGCAATTCCTGCAAAGCAATACTAATGTTACTTATTGTTATTAAAGGTAAAAAATAAATTAAAAAAAAATTAGATTATATTAATGTATTTGCTACCATATAATGTTTAAAGCTCCTTTAGACACTCAGGTGGAGTTTTTCTTGTAGGTGTCAAAAATTGGTATTTTATCAGGGCTGCAGACTTTCTCAGGAATACCTTGAATACTTACTGATAAATCCTGAAATGGAATTCTGATTTTTTTTCCCCTATTTCTATCCCTTTCCTGCCACAGACAAGTGAGTGTGGGAGGAGTAAGGAGGAAGGATTATCTCATCACCTTGTACTCATTCACCCCATCATGACCACTGTTGAAAAATCAACAGTTGTCATCTGTTGTCACACCATAATCTATATCATGTATACATGTAAAATAAATGGTTACTTTCAAGTATCATATGGCAGTACAGGGAGTATTTCTGTTAATAAAGACTAATAAATATTTACTTTCTAATGATACCATAGTGTGTATCTGATTGTATACAATAAAACAAAACATATGTGAAAGACTGGATGCATTCAAGAGGGAAAATGATGCTTAGACCATGGAGTGAACAGGAAGGAGGAAGCCATTATTCTGCATGACGGATTGTGGTTGTGGATTTGACAGTTGCAGGATGGAGATTCCTGCCAAATGCCAAGCCACCTCCTCTGCATGTGGCTGCAATATTTCTCAACTTACAAACCACCTTGATTACATAGTCCTGAGCACAGTCCACTGCTGACTCGAATCTGTTATCTGTAATAGAACCAAAACATCTCTTCTTAAGATCATATGACGGATTTCTTGCTGCTCAGATAAAGTGGACTTTTACAAGAAATCCAGTGATTTTTGTACCAGTCCCTTGCCAACAAGAGCAGAATTGCTTTTTCACTGGGAATCACTGTTTATAAATTGTTTTCCCAGCTGAACATTGAAGATCACGAGTACTATTCAAAAGAAAGGCAGTTAACTAAAAAAAAAAAAAAAAAAAAAAAATGCAGTAAGCATATATATAGGATTATGTGAGAACATTCCCAAACTGTGAAGTAACTCATAGATTAGCACGCAGTGATGCATAGGTCAATCAAGTAACAGCATACTTTTGTTTTATATAATAACTTATTCATATTTATATATAATTTATTTAATACTGGATACTCTGCAAACAATCACAACATTTTCAGCTGCACACTGCATAGTCAAACAATATCATAAATGGATTTTTCTGTGTGTGTTCTTCAGGTCATATTCTATTAAAACTGTGTGGAGACCTCATAGCAGCCTTCCAGTATCTGAAGGGGGCCTATAAGGATGCTGGGGAGGGACTCTTCATTAGGGACTGTAGTAGTAGGACAAGGGGTAATGGCTTTAAACTTAAACAGGGAAAGTTTAGATTAGATATAAGAAAGAAGTTCTTTCCAGTGAGGGTGGTGAGGCACTGGAATGGGTTGCCCAAGGAAGTTGTGAATGCTCCATCCCTGGTGGTGTTCAAGGACAGGTTGGACGACATGGTTTAGTGAGAGGTGCCCCTGAACGTGGCAGGGGGGTTGCAACTAGATGATCTTAAGGTCCTTTCCAACCCAAACCATTCTATGATTCTAAAGCCAGTGTAAGTTTTTTCTTTTTGACTTTTTTTCTAAGGTTGAATAAGTTTCGGGTGACTTTCTTACTATAGTTAGAAAATGTTTTTGTAAATATCTATACTTATTATCCATTTATAATATGTTGACCTAGAACTTTTCTGAATAGTATCTATCATATACTTAAACACTTAGCTTATTTTTGCATATTAAGGCCAAACGGTTTGGGCAGTATCCAGCAGTTTAGTGGTAATGCAGTCCATTGACCCACCACCATCAAAGATCATTGGAATTTCTCTTTACTTTCAACCTTTCCCTCAGTCTTAAAGATGAGAATTGATAGCTGAATGTATCTCTTGTTGCTGGGACAGAAATGCTGGTTAAAACTGTGAACATAGTTCATGTTAAATATAAGTTCAAAATTTGTTTTGATGCTGAGTCACAATTAAATCAAAAAATTTAAAAATTGCCATAGAATAAAAGAGTTTTCATTTTTACTTTTAAAATTAACTTGGAGGGGAATTCTGATCTCAATTCAACCCAAAATTGTTAGCAATATAATTTATACAGCTACAGTTACAGATATTTACTGACTTTTATGGCTTGATTGTGGAAGTCCATAATAAAACACATTCCATAACATATTATTTGAAACAAGATTGCAGGATAATGGAAAGACATAGTAAACAGCTGGCTTCTCTAATTAGTATGTCCAATGATTACGTGCTTCTCTTGTTAAGTATGAAACTGTTTCATCAGAACAAAAACATAAGATACTTTGATCTGGAAAATAAGGTAAGATGTTTCAATGATACACTGCAGCCACAATTCATCCTACCTAATGTTAATCACCTATGTGAGGCATGTAAATTAGGGGGTTAGTCACCTCAGACTCCCTCTAATGTCGCAGGAGTAAGATGGGCACTTTCTCAGGGTGGCAGGGAGACCTTGTGGCTCCACAAGAATGGAGGGAGCTACAATGGATGGGCTATAACGCCAGTGCCTCAGTGGTGTGGCTGAAGCTGAAGAGGTCAAGTGCAGGTTCAGGTACTACCTCATATCTCCTGGTTTCCAAAACAAATCAATGAAATTGTGTAATTGTTCCTACTTTGGTGTTCATGTTGACGATTACGTTTTTTGTAGGACAGGTAAGAAAAATCTTCCTGATTCTACAAAAGCTTCCGTGTCATTAGAAAGTAAAGTACATTTGGTCTGAATCATCCCACCAGCTTCAGCTATATTACCAGTTCATACAGGAAAAGGTGTGCTTTTATTATCATCTATGACCTCAGAAATGGCCTTTTACAGGATCTGGAAAGAAGTCAAGTCAACTTGCCCTTTGACCTACAGGCAGGTCAAGGAGAAGTGATGATTTTAAGGCACACACTGGGGAGATTAGAAGGAAAGCTGTACTGTAAGATGAATTCAGCAACAGGCACAGGCATCCCTTGGGTGGTCTTCTTTGTACTCTCTGAATTATATTGTTTTCTGTTACAGAAATGTGAACTCGGAATACATTATTGCAAGCCTATGAGAACATCAACATTATGGGATAATGCAGACACACCTGTCATCTTGAGTAAAAAAATTAAGGAAAATGGTATGAGGCTTATATAATGCAAAGGTGACTATTGCAAATACTGGAACAGCTCAGCCAAGCCTTTTCCAGCTGAGTGTTGGAGTCCTCCAGGGATGGAGATGCCACAACTGCTCTAGTTTTTCTACAATTCACCTAGAGACTTCAAAGGTTACCCACATGGTCAGTACCTTCAATCAGCTCTTTTCCTTTCAAAATCAAAGACTGATGCAGGATGAAGTGGTTATTGTGCTTTGTATGCATTGCTGCTCCCATGCAGGAATTTTGAGGACCCTAGAGGTGGAAGCAGTAAGGAGGGGAAGGTGAGAGACTGCCTTCATTCCCCTAGTTCTACTCAGTCTGATCTCAGAATCTCCAAAGCATTCAGCTCCTAGTCACCATATTTCCTCAGAGGCTTCCACCAACTCCCAATACATCTAATGTCCTTTTCCTGAGGGAAAATTCCCTCCCCAGCCCAATTTGCAGATCTTATACTTTGCTCTTTTAAATGTCAACTATGTCCTGACTTCTCCTAACCCCCTCTCCACTCTTCGGCAGAAAAATCCCTCCCACTTGAACTTCCCACATACCCTTCTCATCCTTCTAGACTGACACCCAAATTCCTAGCAGCTCAAAGCTCCAGTTTTTCCTGTCCATCCAACTTGACCTCTCACCTGTTGTCCCTCACCTAAACTCCCTTGTTCCTTCCTTTCCCTA